>NC_064627.1:692322899-692626292 GCF_023864275.1 Schistocerca cancellata | reverse complement strand
TGTGTCAATTACTCCTAAAACATAACTGCCATTAACTAGCAAAGACAGTGCAATAAAAATGTTGTACAACACAGTAGACCAGACAAAGTGAGATGTTCAAAAACTACTGCCTTAAATATTCACATAACTGATAATATTTACTTCACATGTGTATTCAATTACTTTCGGAGTTAGAGCTAAATAATAGCAACTGAAAAGTAAGTTAGCTATACCCTCCCTCCAAAGCCCCATAAATACATCTTGTTTGTAATACGTTCTGGAACATTTCAGTTATGTTACACTACTGGGAAACACTGTTCATTACCACCAATATTTACTGAAATACGGTACATAGAATGGCAAATCTACACAGTGTCCTGTTTAGGCCTATACTTTGCGCCAGTTAATGTAGTGTTAGCGTTTAATTTGGTACATGATGAAGACAAAGTGAGTTACTCAACACTTCGATTATCGACGATACGTACGTATGGGTCTATGGCAGCAGGGGATACAACCCGTCGGCTTTGAACAATGACGTCACAAGTCGCCAGAGACCATGTATTAGAAAGATGAAAGAGCTGAGGAGAATGTTGAGAAACAAAGGAATGCGAGAGAGATAAACATTGATCTTGTCAAAAGCCGAGAAGCGATTCTTCTTAGTGTTTTAGCTCTCTTCAGTAACTGATAAGTGTTTTTTGGCTTTTTAGAAAAAAAATCTCACGAGATAGAATAAAGTGATCCTACTTTATTAAGCAATCAGTAAAAAACTAAACTAAAACATAACAGCTATTAAGCAATCAGTAAAAAAACGAAACTGAAACATAACAGCAAAAGCTGTTATGTTTTAGTTTAGTTTTTTACTGATTGCTTAATAAAGTAGGCTCACTTTATTTTATCTCTTGAGATTTTTTTTTTAAAAGCCAAAAACTCTTATCAGCTACTGAAGCATCTGTATCTTAGGATCACTTTATTCTATCTCGTGAGATTTTTTTTTAAAAAGCCAAAACACACTTATCAGCTACTGAAGCATCTGTATCTTCTAATAGGTGCGGGAGTTCCGACTCACACCCACCCACCTCCCCAGGAGTCGGAACTCCCGCACCCATTATAAGATACAGATGCGTCAGTAGCTGATAAGTGTTTTTTGGCTTTTAAAAAAAAAAATCTCACGAGATAGAATAAACTGATCCCACTTTATGTTCGTAATAGCGGAGACGAAATAAACAGCACATCTACAATTTGTATCCCGTGTTCCACGTAGGGTTTACTGAAGCGGAGGATACATCGTTGAGGTGAAGAACGGGACAGTAATGCTAGTGAAAACGAAGAAATCGCCTTACGACAAACTCGTATTCCCGACTGTACTTAAGCAAAACTCTTCGAATGAGCTTTTAATTTGTATCGGGTGTTTCATTTGCGGTTTAGTGAAGCAGGGGATACATAGTTCAAGTGAACAACAGGACAACAATGCTAGTTGAAAGTAAGAAATCGACTACGCTGAACTTGTATCCCGTACTTCACTTAAGCAATACAGTTGGAAAGACTTACGAGATACAAGTGACGTACATGTAACGTGATGTATTCTTTGCTAGTAATTTCATTCATTTCTTTCCATTGTATTTTGCGGAGAAATACTAAGACACAAACACGCGGGGTCAACAGAAGCGTCCGATCTTACCCGTCGGCTTTGACCCGTGACGTAAGCGTGTTGTGGTGTGTGACGTCATTACGGCGCGGAGTTTGATTTGCGATTGTGGCGTGTTTGTAGATGTCTTGTTTTTGTTTGTCGTGCTCTCTGGCGGTGTGTTCATGGTTTTCGTTTGTTTCGTTTGTTTCGTGTGGTGGGGTCAGTTTTCTGTTGCTCAGGTGTTGGATTTGAAGCGGAATTTCTATTAGTGAGTTAATGGTTAATTTAATGCTCATTGCTGTACGTCGGGTGAGTTTGTTATTGAGTGTATTTGGTTGTGGTTCGGTTGATCTGTAGCGTAGCCCTGAATACGAGGTTAGGTTGGGAGTTTCTTGTTGGAATGCGGCCGCGGCAGCGGCCGCCTATGATTCGAAAATATTGATTTGACACTAATGAACATGTATACGTAATATGAAGCAATTTGATGAACATATTGATCTGTAGCGTAGCCCACTTGAGGTTAGGTTGGGAGTTTTTTTTTGGAATGCGGCCGCGGCAGCGGCCGCCTATGATTCGAAAATATTGATTTGACACTAATGAAGCCTGTGGGGGGATGGGGGGGCACTGCAGACTCCCCCCACCGCATAACGACACATGATGATCAAATTTTGAAAAAAAAATGAAAAATTTTTTCCGTACCTGCTAAACTGCATAAGTGCCGATGTATGTAGGTGTAAGGGAAGCTTTCGTTTCTTAGTTTTCTATTGGGGGATGTGATCGGTAGGTTCTGTTGAGCTATATAGGTTAAGGGAAGTGTCCGATTATGGATAGGAATGTGTTTTTTGGTATTTGGTCAGTTTTGTGATGTTGATTTATTTCGTTGTTTTGCGTGGTTTTGAATGGCGGTCGGTGGCTACATTTCTGTATATTTAGTTTCTCCGCACCCAAAAACCCCTAATTTCCCACGCTTGTCCCGTTACAGTCATTAGGCTTTTTGTGAAACTTGTGTATTTCAGTGTTTACAATACGTATGCGATGTTTTTATATCCGCCATATTGGAATTGTTTATAGTCGTTTCCGCGGTATTTGTGACGTCATGGGTCAAAGCCGACGGGTAAGATCGGACGCTTCTGTATTTCCAACACGCGATATCGTTAACGTGAAATCGCCTTTAGATTAACGTTCAATTATTTTAATGATAGTGCTTATTAGAACACAGAACTGCTTTATTATCTATGCCTCGAAGTGTAGACATTACGATCTATGACTAAGGAATGACGTCATTGTTCAAAGCCGACGGGTTGTATCCCCTACTGCACTAGACCCCCTTATACTGAAACGTGAACTTGAAAACTAAGAATTTAATTCTTTGAATTAACATACCTTTTGCAAATGTTTTAGGTGTGTAGGGAAAACTGATGGTACAGCATTTTCACGCAGCATTAGTGTTGAAAGGGAAGTTCGGTCTATGTCCTCTTCTCGAAAAAGCTCAGAACATATAGTGCTCCATTTAGACGCACACCAATTCTTCCTCCTCACGGCTTTCTCCCACAGAGCTTTCCTACTTTCATTTTTAGGAAATCTAAAATCATACAGGCGAAAAATACGCTATAGTATAGGTACAGATGTAGCACACGTTCCTTCACAATGAAGTTGTAAAATCACACTTAACGAGACAACTTACACATGAAATGTTATTCCCTTCGATTTCGCATCACAATCAGAGCGATTCGTACATCCGAACACCACCCAAGTCACCATAATAGCGCAAAATCCTTCCAAAAGCGAGCGACAAGCCTATGCACACAACCTTACAGCAGCCATGTTTTGGTCGGACTGAGATCAGAGATGGCTACCCTCGGCTTCACACAAAGACCTTGTAAAAAAATAACTAGACCCACTGATGGCGCTGAACCTTCGGCTGGACGCCATTATAGTGGTTGTAGTCTGATATGTTGTGTAGCATTGTTGTTTATGAAGACCCTGATTCAACGCTGTATATTTCTTGGGGCGTACATACAGTATTTGTTACTCGTAATTCTACTGTCTGTGCGTTCCAATCAAAAGAAGTACAATAGTGAAGAGTTGTGCAGCGATTAATTGTACAAATAAAGCCGAGAAAGGAACGAATATTACATTTCACAGATATGTGAATATTTTAAGTTGTTTTATATGTCAGTGCACTTGCTTAATAAATGTTTTTGTAGCGCGGTATTAGCACAATGTCTGTGCATCTATTTGGCGGTTTCCTTTCTCAAAACCACAGCTGTTACAAAAATGGTTACACGCTGTCAGGAGGCAAGATTTCCGACCGACAGAATACCATTTTATATGTTATGATCATTTTGAAGGAAGTTGGCAGATCGGTAGTGTTTTCATGGTCTAGATTAGGTTGAAACTTGATAATTTGGTCGTGAGTTGCCAAAGCACTATGCCATATATAACGCACTTCTCGTCATAAAATCTAAAGCAAGGTAGAGTCAGAAAATATCTATTAATATAGTGGGCAAATCTTCGAGTATTTTGATGCATTTTGCGTACATCTATTGTAAAAACTACGAAAAATGTTGGGGGTCCAGTACAAACTTTTAGCTACGGCAGATTCCATGTAGCACGTAAGATAAATTCATAAAGTGACTAGTTGCTGTTGGTTCATAAATTATAAAGTATATTGTAGTAACGTATTTAAATGAGGCATTATGTCTGTGACCTAACTCAAGGGAAGGCATTTTATAACCAAAAGCGATGTATAAACATTCGAACTCCGCGTGTCAGCTTACCCCTCTAATGGCCGCCGCCCAGCTATTCAATTTGTCCGCTTTTCACAGTCGGAGTCGACCACTCGTACGGTTGTGGGGGCCTGGCTTCACATATAGGCAGCTGTGACGTCACGGCGTCTCCCTCCCCATGGTTGCAACAGTTATGTCAGACTGTGGTACTGGTACCCCTGTCTGGAGTAATCGGTAGTGATAAGTAACTAATAGTTATTTATAATTGTTAAAAAAGAAGGTTATAAAAAATAACTGTAACCGTGATAACGGTTACTCCAAAATAACTGTTATGTGGCGCTAGTAGTTGGCGTGTTTGACCTCAACGTAAACGACTTGTGACATTGCGATATTCGGACGTATCGATGTAGATGATTAGTTTTATCGATAGAGATGCTGCTATATCGAATAGTACATCGATAGGCGCAACGGGATTGTGTGCTCTGTGCTGTGTGGAGTCCATGGGTATAAGTTTGTGGCGGACAGAATTATGATAACTGAAGATATATCATCAAACGGGGAGGAACTCCCTCATTTTGTACCCCCTGTTATACAGGATAATCCAAAGGGATGGGGTCCTTGCGATCTTCCGGATCAGTTCAAAGATATGCCGTATCAACCATTTTCGAAAGGGGATCGGCTAGGCAAGGTATGACACGTGAAAATTACTGACATATGTATAAGTTAGCTGTGTTAAAATGATTTGTTTTTCTTTAATGTAGTGTTAATTTCGTTCTTATATGCGTTCATAGATATCTGATTGGACTGGTGCGGCTTTCCAAGACAAAAAATACACTAGTAAGTACATATACTATCTGGTTTCACTCATTAGTGCGACGATGGTCGTTATTCACGCTACCGTGCTAAAAGTTTATTTTAATTTTCATCTGTATTTGTCGGCATTAGTTTGCCGCCCATGTGATTGTATAGCGTCATTTTTCTTTCCAGCGTATGCAACGATTAAAGATGCAAAGTTTGCAATATGTAGTGTCTCCCTCCATCTTTATAATTTATGTTCAGTACATAAGAGTTAAGAAATAAAGTCTTTGCGATGTTGCTGTAATCACTTTTTATTACAGACAAGTACCAGTCTCAGTTTGGAGGTGGCAGTCAGTATGCATATTACCATGAGGAAGATGAAAGCACATTTCATCTGGTGGATACAACTCGTGTGCAGAAGCCACCGTATCAGCGTGGCAGATTCCGGCAAAACCAGCGCAATCTCCGGGGTCGTGGTGGCGCTAGAGGAGTTATGCAAGGCCAGCTGCAGCTGCTTGGCAAAGGCTTGAAAATGCGAGATAGGTAATTTCAAGATTTGTGTGAACTCTTTCTGGGTATAGTTTGTTCTTGACACAGAGAAACTATGATTAAGTATGATATGAATATGGAGCTTACAATAGTAGGCCCCTAAGTAGGGAGACTTCATGAAACTACGTTCATGATTTAGCAAATGCTGTACTTACTAAAGGAAGAAAGAAGTCTTAGAAATATGGTATGTGTTGTGAGAGGAGTGTACAAGGTGAACCGGAACTGACAAAATTTAATGTTTAGGGATTTTTTCCTCCCTCCCCTCCCTTTAGAGTATTTTGGTATAAGTGGCTTAGGTGCTGTGGCTCATCAAAGCTTAATAGTGCTGAAGGGTCTATATTGTTTGTTACCCAGTTGGCTTTGTTTCTATGAAAATACAATTACAAAATGAAAAGCCTGTAATATGCACTTTTAAAAACACAAAACAGTTAATGCACCAACTCTGACACAAAAGTATTTTTATGTGATTGCTGTCTCTGCAGGAACTGGTCAGCATGGTGACATGCATTCCGTAAATCCCACGCATGAGATTCTTATCAGTTCGTCAATACTGCTGTGTATCATGTAAACTGACATATTTGATACTAGTCATTGACCGGTGGCAGCTGTGATGTCATCTTTTGCTGCGTATATTCGCAGTTTTGTTGTCTTTTGTGAAGAAGGAAAAAAGCCTGGTTGTCGCGACAGACTGGCATGTAAAAGTCACTGCTGATATTATATAATGCTCATGATGATTAAGATATTTGTCACGTTTCTTAAGTCACTGCTCAGAGATGAAGACTGGTATTGAATTATTTCCATTTATCTGGCTATAGGTCACTTTTGTCAGAATACTTAAATTTTGTTAGGGTTTGATTGTTACCTTGTAGGAATATTAGTTTTTGTAAATTTTTATGTCTAGTACAGTCAAAGAAAGACAGATTCAAATGAACTTTTCTTGATATTGGTATTTTACGAAAAATCTGAAATGAATTAATGTTTGTTAATGCAAAATGCGGACTTTTGCTGTAACAGGAATCAACGGGCGCAGCGCAAATGGCCATTACGACAAGGTATGCGGAACAGTAAGAATCAGCCACCCATAAAGAGTCGTGATGCGTCTGTGACAGTACGTCCCGACTGGATAACAATTGAAGAGATGGATTTTCCACGATTAGCAAAGCTTTCATTGCCCAGTGTAAAGGATGGTGAAGACATGTGAGTACTAACTACTTGGTTACCTTATCCTTGCATGATAATTGCTATCTAACTCCTCAAATTTGGTCAGTGACAAATTTCGATGCTTCAAAATGTGTGTTACTGTTACGTGACAGTGATTGCAATTGAAAGTAGATAGCAGTCAGTGCTTTCTTTTGTGGTCTGGAATTTTTGGTACTGTATTCTTTGTTTTGGATTTTGTTTAATTTATATTTATGTTGAAGGTCAGTATGACTGTGTTTGTTGTATTTTTCTTTGGTGTCTCGAAAATGCTTTAGTTGGGCAGTGTGGGTGGTTTTTAGCGGGCAGGTTGTGGTTTAGAGGGTTGGAATTAATTATTAGGATTTAGTGCTTTTACTTTAAGAGGAAAGGGGACCTCACTCTGAAAAACTGAAGCATTGGGTCATTCAAACGCATACAAAAATGTAAGAAAACCCACTACTTTGAGGTAAATTATTTCTTGTACCAGTAAAACCCCCCCCCCCCCCCAATCAACACAGACACATTAATATGTTCAGATAGTTGTCATACATGTGGTCGTTCAGTTCACAATGTATTAGTATCCAGTAGGCCCCCTATGTATTATTAAGTCACATCACTTACATCTAAAGTTGCGTGTTAAAATGGGATAGTGATATTTACAATACCATTGTCACATTAATCCTTTCCTAATATTTTTTTCAGTCGAAATCCTATTTTCTTGTTTTGTAGTCACTTGGATAGTGCTGTAAAACTAGCTTCATGTTGATCAGTTATGCATCCCTAGGCTGGTACTTTACCTGTAGGTAGCCTTGTGTTACATGTAGGGTACCTATATTATTTGCAAACAAATTAGTGAAAACGGGGCATGATAAATTATTGTTAATGGTAATTAATTTAGAGGGTAGGACATTATGCAGAGACTTGGAAAAGTGTGCTACTTGATATTTTATTTCAGTATATAAGCTTATTTCGGCTTTATTGTCTTCATCCGTAAATTTCCTGATGTTGTAGATTGACGTATGTCAGCTTTGAGTAAACCATTATTGTTGTTGATAATTTGTCACACGTATATTACATTTTTTAATATCTGACAGTTGTAGAAAATAAAGTTTGACAGCTAATTGTTCATTCAAGATATTTATCTTTGAGTAAACAACTAGCTGTCAAGCATGAATTTCCAGTGTGGCTCTCCTGTCGTGGTTGGCATTTGTATTGGCCGGTTCCCCAACAGTGGACAGTAAGAGTACAGTATTTGTTCTAATGATTATATTATTTCTGTTTAGCTATTCCTTTATATCCCACTGACGTGTGGCTCATCTGTTGAAACACACACAACGTGCAGCCTAAGTATACTGACAAAACACTTAAACATGATAAATATCTGGTATGTTTCCCTTCATTCCAGCCAGCTGGGGTGGGCTGAGGGATGGAGAGAGGCAGAAGGCAGGGAGGGGATAGGTAGGCAGTGGCTCGTGGGAAAGTGGGGAGTTATCTATGGGCTAGCTGGGGGTGCAGGTAGAGGAGGCAGATGACTGGGCATGCAATTTCACAGACTAAGGCACTAGATGGCAGCACACAACCAGCTGACACACATTGGGCGGGGGTAATGTGACAGGGAATGGATTGTGTACCCGCACACACATGCATGCACCCGAAGGCACACGCCCACATTATTGGCAGGGGGGACAGTGATTTACCTTAGGTTTAGGCCAGGGAGATTAAGGGAGTGAAGGATGTGCTGTAAGGATAGCTCCCATCTGTGCAGCTCAGAAAAGCTGGTTGTGGTTTGGGATAATCCAGATGGCACAGGTTGTGAAGCATCCATTGAAATCTCTTATGTTGTGCTCTGCTACATGCAGCAAAAGCTGCTTCACAACCCGTGTCATCTGGATCTTCCCCACCACCACCGAGCGAGGTGGCACAGTCATTAGCACACAAGACTCACATTTGGGAGGACAGCAGTTCAAACTTGCATCCAGCTGCCCTGATTTAGGTTTGGTTCAAACCCGTGTCCAACCGTTCTGATTTAGGTTTTCCATGATTTCCCTAAAATCACTTCAAGTTAATGCTGGGATGGTTCCAAACAGTTCCCCCACTTTCCCACGAGACACTAAACGTCACGTCACCCCCCCCCCCCCCCAAAAAAAAAAAAAATTCCCACTCCCTGCTCTCCTGCCTCTCCATCCCCCACCCCACCTTGCACCCCCACATTTCCACCCCGCCCTGTACCCCCACATCCCCACCCCGCCTTGTACCCCCATCTCACCCTCACCCCACCTCAGTACACTCACCGTGGGCCAGGAAAGAGCTGGCAGTTGATTGAGCACAGTGTAGGGAGACAGGTGGAGGGGTTTCTCCTACAACTTGAGGAAGGAATTTAATACTGAAAGCTAGCAAAGCAAAGCTCTGTACCTTTTAACATCTTCAACTTTTGTAGTCCTGTCTTCCTCAGTTGCGTGTAATATTGTGGTATATTGATAATTTTTACTTATGGGCCCTCTGACAGCAACTGAATAAAACACCATTTTAGTGCCATACGCATTTCGCCTTTATTTTCTGCAAGGCATCATCAGTGGCAAGTTGCATGGACAATTTCTTACATATTACACTCTTGTTGCATTTTTGGTGTTGTTCTTCATATAAATGCTAGTTTGCAGCTTTTTTCCCACGTTCCACAGCACTATGAACTGAAATTTTGTTTCAATGCTCTATACCTTTTGTTTGTGTACCTGTTGACAATGCAGCACTTCTGCATTTCAGTGAGCCGTGTCCTGTATTTATAAATAATTCGTCCCTCATTCTTCTTGTAATCTCTCATACTTTAAGGTGCAATAGGTATTTTCCCAAGTTATTCTTTATTTGTCATCATTCCTATATATTCTTTTTATTTGATGCAGCTCTTTGTATAAACATGTCTTGAATTATGTTGCATTATATTAATACCAACAGAACTAATGAAAGTGCATGTTTACAGAATTTGTTGCGGTTCTCTGGAATATTATGATAAGGCATATGACAGAGTGAATGTGAAGAATGAAAAGCCATTGCAGCGAATTGACAGAATTGCTCACACTGTAACAACAACAGATGATCCCATCATACGAAAGTTGTCAAAGACTGTTGGGAATGTTTACGCCACCGATGCTATCTTGGCAACCATAATGTGTTGTACTAGGTCCAATTACTCATGGGATATTGTTATCGAGAAGATTGGAGACAAGCTGTTCTTTGACCGCAGAGACAACACAGAATTTGGTTTGTATATCGCTCATGACTGGCATGTACTGTTTTATTTCCGAGCCATCTCTTTTTGTGTTGCAAGAAGAATAATTTTTAATAAAATGAAATTGCTTAGTTTTGATTGAATTGTGTATACAAACTACTTTAAAGGAGACTAGTACTTTGTACTCCATGTGCCGTAGGCAGTTCTGAATTTTCCAGACTTTCTTGTAACACTTCCTAGATTTTTGTTACATAAGTGACCTCATAGTTCAAATTAGCAGGAAGAAAAAGTTTCCTACTGTCTTCTTCATAACCACAACAACACTTCTTTCTAACTTAATTTGCAAATGTAGGCTATAGTTTATTTTAGTTATCTTGTTTTAGACCACTTTTCATAGAAATAACCTATTTGTTAAGGAACCGTCCACTCATAAATTAGCTGTTGCTGAAAGGAAAGTTATAAGTGTATGCAGTTTCAGGGTATCTATTATCAGTTTATTGTCTACAGTCATAAAAACATCTCTGTTTTTAAAAATCCACTTACTTAGGCAGGTAGGTGAGCATCTCATTCTGGGTAGAGAGAGAGAGAGAGAGAGAGAGAGAGAGAGAGAGAGAGAGAGAGAGAGAGGGGGGGGGGGAGAATATGATGCTGTTTCCAGGTTCTTCTGTCATTTTTGCACACGTCTGACAGTGGCCGAACACATCATCCCAATGTAAGCTATATTCTCAGCAGTGCCGTGCAGAAATCGCACAATCGATATTGTAAGCAATTGTTGCTGCTATAAATAAGAAAAATTCTTGGACAGTAACAGTCTCTGTAGGCACTCTCTGTGCTTATTGACCTTTCAAGCTGAAGAAATGGGTAATTTTATCAGGAACAGTTTCATTAATGAACTACAAAAAGGGAATTTTCTTTTGTTCTGAAGTCAACTTATAATATGTACTGCATTATGATTTACATACTTTTGTGCAGTATGTACACAGGATCGAGTGTGCCTGACAAAAAAAAAGTGGATTATTATGAATCTAAGGTTGACTCCTTAATGATAATGCAGCTGTATTACGTTCTCAAAGACCTAAGTAACTCATTAATACTCTCATAGTTCACTGTAAGTAAACCCTCCCGTCATCCTCATCTGACACACAATGACACTTTTGGAGATTATGAAATACTCCATAACTTTGTTACTGCAAATTTGTCTTTGGTAATTCTCCTCCTGCAGTTTTTACTGTATGTCATGTGTAAACTGTCTCCTGTAGATGTCCTGACACTGTTGATTGCCTACCAGTATATCTTATGCTAGCAGTTAGCAATAGCAAAGATTTGATGGAGATAGTGTAACTGTGTCTATGCTGCTTCACAATTTACTCTCTTAAATTCAGTATAAAGTTTCTTTAGTGTTACCAGTAAGCAGTTCTGCTGTTGTCAGTATGGAGTAATCTCTTAAGAGGAAACTATGTAGCCATGTCAGTGTTCATAGTTGTTTTGTTCGTTGCACAGAATGGATCTTGTATTGTCCATAATAATGACACACATGCAGGATGATACAGAAATAATTTCTCATTGAACTAGCATTTTAGACACTGTACATAATTTCAGAATTGTTAGTCTGGTGTTTTCAAAATAAACATACAATCAGGAATAAAGGCAATCTTCGTTGGTCACACATGAAGCACAGTATTTCTGCTCCTTTTTCCATCCATAACATTCAGACTACTAACCCATAACTCATTTTCCAGCACATTTTCATTGTATTCTTTTGCTGTACATAAGCTACAACAGTGCAATGAAATAAGGAAAGCCTTCCTATCTTTCCTTTTATGATTCCTGAAACCCATGTCTTTCAGTATCCTCAATATGGTTCATTTGCTTCCATTAAAATTTCCATATAGAAAACTTTTTCTTTTTTTCCGCAGTTGAATGTTCACCTTTAGCACTGGTTTTAATTCTTTGTGTTGCAGAGTGCTTCTTGCATAGGTGTTCAAGCTGCTCACTTACTTGAGCTTGTGTTGCTTGCCTGGGAACTTGAAATAACTTCCATATGGGTGGCAGGAGCTTTCTCTCTTCAGTGCAAGTAAATGTAGTCAGAGCCCTTTCAGAGGATGAGGTTAAGTAGTTGCTGTTTTGTGACTGTTGGGCAATGAGAGGGTTTGCCTCTTTGCAGCTAGTATATGGGGTGGTTACTTGGGCTACTTGTGTGAACACGCAGACACAGTGACATGAAGTACATAAATATTCTGTGTGTTTACTTCTCCAGTATGTATAATCTGACATTATTTTTCTCTGATTGCTCCTTGCTTCTTGTTCTCTAATGTAACTAGCACTACCAATTACATGCACCTTGCAATTATTATATATATGTGGAATAAATTTGTATTTGAGAACAGTACCACAAACTATTTGGTAATGATTGGAACTATTGAAAATATATTGCGAACAAAGATATTATCTGTGAATGATTTAAGTTATTCAAACTATTTAAATAGTAACACAAGTTGCCCAAAGGTATGCAGTAGTTTTATTGTAGAGAGGGAATATATCGGAGATTTGGCTGTTTCATGGTTTTCTTAAATTGCAGAAGACTCCATTTCCAAGGATATCATTGATGGCATGTTTAATTCTAAATATTTCTTTCTTACCAGAGTGTAGCACTTATACCAGTTGATTGACAGAGTTAATTTGTTTGTAGTTGGGTTCCTGATGTGAACAGTTCAGAGTATTTGTGAACCTCATTCACAGAAACAATATGTTTCCAATTTTTGGGTACTTTTGTGCTTGTCCTGTGAAAATACTTTTACAAAATATTCTGGTGTGTATTCCCTTTTAAAAAATGGGGGTGTTTTTGTAAAAAAAAAAAAAAAAAAAAAAAAAAAAAAAAAAAAAAAAAAAAAAAACTCTAAACAATAATCTGTTTGAAATGTTTGCTTTCGTAGTGATATTGCCACTTGAGAAGAAATAGTTTCTATGCAGAAGACAACCTTTTATGCATCGACATGTACATGACTAATACTTTTGTACCGACAGATCTGCTGACAGTGAATGAGACCTCTGTAGAACCACCTCAAGATGATGGAAATAGTCTAAATTCTCCAAGGAACCTTGCTTTGGAAGCAACCTTCATTAACCACAACTTTTCGCAACAAGTGCTGAAAACTGTAAGAATTTTGTCAAGATTAATTTTTATTTTTTCTAATGATATTTTAGTCTGTTTTTTCAGTGATTATAAGCAAAAGCGAGAAGCCAGTGTGACCAAAGTACATAGTATAGCCTTATATTGGAGATAAAATAGGTGCTTCAGCATGTGCACCAGTAATTCTTGAGTTAAGAAGATACAGTTCAATGCATTTGTCACAAACTTCAGGTGTGCTGTTCTTATTATTTCTCATTTCGGTCTAAGACAGCTAGGACAACAGTCTTGGAATTATTAATAGAATGAGTAAGAATTCAGTAATTAAAAATATATTTTCTAACAAGCTGTTGTAAGTCTTGCAGTTTGGTGACACTTTAGCAACTCGCAATAAGTTTTTCTTCTTATTTAATTCAGATTTTATGTGGCTGCATGAAGGTGGTACAGCTTTTTACAGTCTTTCACTCACAGAAAAATCTCAGAGGATTGCTGGTAATCACACCCAGAACCTCTGTCAGTAGCCAGCAACAGTAACCACCAGGCTAAAACAGTCTAATGACAAGCTGCGTACAAAGGATATTGCACTTGGAATTATCAAATTCTGAAAACCAGTGTACTGCCGCAGTAGTTAGCATGTTGCTTTTCAGTTTTGAATTGACACCGGTCAAGTGCAGGAAATTTACCTGGAGGGTATATCTCTCTCCTCAGCTTCAGGCATTTCTTACAGAAATATGGCCGGCCGGAGTGGCCGTGCGGTTCTAGGCGCTACAGTCTGGAGCCGAGCGACCACTGTGGTCGCAGGTTCGAATCCTGCCTCGGGCATGGATGTGTGTGTGATGTCTTTAGGTTAGTTAGGTTTCATTAGTTCTAAGTTCTAGGTGACTGATGACCTCAGAAGTTAAGTCGCATAGTGCTCAGAGCCATTTGAACCATTTTTTACAGAAATAATCCCAAAATTGATGACCTAAGCAATTAAAAGATTGGTAAAGTCATCAGAAGTAATAGTAATATTAGCACATAGAACCTGTGTTGTATACTTGTCCAGAGTGATATGTTAATGCCAGTTTTACAATCTTTTTCTTGTCAGCACAAAGATGTTCAATCTATTGTTGACATCATACATAATCTTTTAAAAAGAAAAAAAAAATACTAATGTGGTCTGTGTTACCATGTGTATGCATTTCCTCTTTATGGTAGTGAAGCATGAGGTGTTAAGTATGCTTTCAAGCACATGGAAGAAATTTAAGAAAATTATTAGTTATATTATGATTTGTAAAATCACAACATTATGTTGGAATATTTTATTTTTCTTGTTTGATGGTAGTTACCTTCTAAAATACATTCAGTAAGGAGTTAAAACAAATAATTATAATGGTAGTAAGCAGGTTAACTGAAAAAGTGGTGTGCGTCATGATAGTGTTACGGTGCTGCGGGCACATTTAGAATTTATCGTGGTGCATGAACCTTCAGGTAAAGTCTGGTGCCGGTGGGCCGGCCCTGTAGCCATTGCAACATCAAAAGGACGTGAGCAGAAGCGCCTGGAACCCTCTGCCGTGCATCACCTTGATGCTTATACATTATGACACCACGGCTATATAAAGTCCACCCAGCTGTCGCAGTCATTCAGTGTGGACAGTTTCGTTCATTGTATGGTGCAGACATGTTTAGTGTTCTGACTTAAGTGTCTAGTGGACTATTCTATATGACCATATTTTATTCATTTACTTTAGTCTCTTAGTGTATTGTGAATTAAGTTTGCAATGGATAAATTTGTTACCAAAAAGGCGTGCTTGGAAGTTGATGATACTGCAAGTCAACCTCCAACAATTACTGTGTCGCCAATTGCCTCGTCTTCTTCAGGCGAGAACCGTTTACAGCCGAAACCTGGACACACCTCTAACGAGAAATGCAACACCTGGAAACTGTTCTGAGGAGCAATGGGTACTCCACAAATTACATGAAAAAGAAATGTCGGGTACGGCCTTTCTGCCATACATTCCCAGAGTGACGGACAGAATCGGCCGTATATTGCGCAAACACGGTGTAAAGACGATTTTCAAACCGACAAGGAAGATCAAAGAGTGTCTTAGATCGGCGAAGGAGAAAAGGGACCCACTTGCCGTATACCTTGCACATGCGGAAAAGTTTATGTCGGAAAGACTGGACGATCCATTAACACCAGGATCAAAGAGCATAAGCGACATTGCAGGTTGGGGCAGGTGGAGAAATCGGCCGTGGCAGAGCACGCACTGAATGAGACCGACCACGTAATAAAATTCGCCGACACAGAAGTTCTGGCTGTAGAGAAGCACTATCACACGCGCTTGTTCAGAAAAGCTGTGGAAATCCAGAAACACGTGAACAGTTTCAACAAGAAAGAGGAAAGCCTTAAGGTAAACGGATCCTGGCTTCCCGTACTGCAGCGAACGACCGTCACAGGTAGCAAGAGGAGAACCGCACCGGAAATGACCGCGGAGAAGCCCTCGGACGTTGGCGCGCCAGGTACATATAGTCTGCGGCCGCGAGCTCGCCTCCAGTTCACCACCAGCAATGGAAGGTGAAGCTTTGACAATGCCAGCCACTCGTGCTGGTGAAACGTCAGAAAAATCATTAGATGAACGTCGGCCGAAGAACCCGAGACAGAAGCCAATATTCAGTTTGTCAACAAGTGGCCACGAAAGCCTTAACAATTTTGACACCTGGACAGTCCGGTAAGGGAAGATTATTTCAGAAGTCTTGGTTGATCAATTATACATGACTAGAGTATGAAGCATCTACTGAAAAAGTTTTTTCCAAAACCTGCTAAGAGGCTGATGCTAAAAATCTATTGCAATTTTGTTTGAAAAAGATGATGCAGTTACTTCTGTAGGGTTTTCTAACTTGAAAAAGGCTTTGGAAAAATTCCATCTTCATGAAAATATGTTTACACGTAAAGGTGTTCTGAAACTAAATTCTATCACTAATCAAAGTGTGGTCTCCCAATTGAACGAAGTTAGTGGTATGAAGATATGCCATTTAGCTCTTGAGACAATTTTTACTACCGTGCAATTTCTATGCTGACAAGGACTAGCAATAAGAGGGCATGAAGATGTAAACTCAGTTTTATTAAAATTGTTGGAACTCCGAAAGAATGACGTACCTGAGTTTAAAGATTGGTTAGGGCGTTCGGGGTATAAGTGGACGTTCCACGATATTCAAAACGAGATTATTGATCTTCTAGGAAAGTTTGTGTTCAGAAAGGTATTGGCTTTAATCAAGAACACTGAACATTTTTCTATTATGGTTGACGAAACAGTGACTCTTTGAGTCACGAACAAGTGTCATTTTGTATTCATACTGTCGATGATTCCTTAATCATCAATGAAAACTTTGTTGGCTTATACGAGACCCCCAACACTGAATCACAAACTCTGTTTAGTATTTTAAGATGTTTTTGCTCATCTTGGTTTGTCAATGGATAACTTAAGAGGACAGTGCTATGATGGTGCCTCGAATATGAGAGAAAGTTCAAAGGACTAAAGTTAGTTTTGGATATACAACCAAAAGCACCTTATGTGCACTGCACTGCTCACAGTTTAAACTTATCAGTTGAAGGCAGTCTCCACCATCTTAAGTCTGAGGGGTATTATGGCTTTAGCCAAGGACTTAATAAACACTGTAGAGGGATCCAACAAAAGGATGGGACTTTCCAGAAGCATACGCTGTGAGAGTGCCAACGACCAAGCTGGTCTATGACCCCTTTGCCTGACTCGATGGACTATGCAAGCTTCTAGTATCTTGAGAATATTGAAAAACTTTGAAGAACTTCTAGACTTTTGAAACATTTTCTGCAGAGGACAAAACAGACAGGTTACAAATGTGCAGCCTACCTTGAGTCAAGACTTACTTCTTTTTACATCTTTATTGCCATGCAGTGAACCCAGTAGAGGATGTCAATAAAAAAATTCAATGCCCTCATCTAAGTGTTGCTGATCTGGAAAAAATATGAGGGCTTGATTGTATATTGAATGGAAGGCGTGATAGTTTTGAACACTATCGGGAATTGTGTTTAAAAGAGAGACCTTCACAACTTGATGATCCTTCACTTTCTCGGAATCGAAGTATACCAAAGAAGTATGAAAACAATGAAGCCAGCTCATCACACACTTTCAAAACCCCCAAAGGAATACTACAAAGCTATTTACATTGAAGTTTGTGAAACGGTGCAATCTTACAGTACTGAGTGGTTCGCTTCAACTGGACTCGCACAGGTCATTGCAGGTGAACAAGAGTGCTTGCTTTTAGTAAACATAGGTGAAACAAATTTGGAAAAATCAATTGAGTTTTTCAAAAATGACCTAGACATTGAGAGACTACGCTTACACTTGAATACGTTAGCCGATATCGCTAATAAAAAAACTGGTCTTAAAAAACATGCATCATATAAGAAAGTAAATTACCCGATAGCCTGCAGTTGGAGAAATGTTATGTGGAGTAGTGATGTGCATTAAGCTTCTGCAGGTAGTTCCAATCATGATAGCAACAGCAGAATGGTCATTTAGCACCCTTAAATGTCTGAAGTCATATCTCCAATCAACAATGGGACATATGACTCTAAAATGCTTTAAATAACTTTAAACTAACTATTTTTCTTCGAAAATTTCCTGGGGGCAAGACCCCCCCCCCCAGTATGCCCCCCCCTCCCCCCCAATATTTTTTATAAGTCAGTGCCCCTGTCAGCAGCACATAGTACAAACTAAATTGGAATTTTCGTTGATACTCTATCGGCATACAATTTTTGGTACTGATCTGAGTGCCTGGCGTCTGGAGGTTTGGGTGTGAGAATAGAGCAACAGGTAAGAATGAGCAGAAATTTTCGTGGTGGAAGTGTTAAGATTTCGGCAGGCTTCTGCACTGAAGGTGAACATGCATGCTTGGTTGAACACTACAATGAACTCTAACATATACGCTGAGATGCTAGAGACAGAATTGATTAGAATGTATGAGGACCTAGGGAACAAAAGTGTAATGTTTCAAGGTAATGCATCTGTGTATGTTTCTGCTACAACCAATAAGTGGTTTACAGATAAAAATATCAATGTCTTACCCTGGCTTGCACATAGCCTGCATATCAACCCCATGGAAAACCTTTGGGGAATGTTGTTGTTGTTGTCGTCTTCAGTCCTGAGACTCGTTTGATGCAGCTCTCCATGCTACTGGGTCCTGTGCAAGCTTCATCATCTCCCAGTACTTACTGCAACCTACATCCTTCTGAATCTGCTCAGTGTATTCATCTCTTGGCCTCCCTCTACGATTTTTACCCTCCACGCTGCCCTCCAATGCTAAATTTGTGATCCCTTGATGCCTCAGAACATGTCCTACCAACCGGTCCCTTCTTGTTGTCGAGTTGTGCCACAAACTCCTATTCTCCCCAATTCTATTCAATACCACCTCATTAGCTATGAGATCTACCCATCTAATCTTCAGCATTCTTCTGTAGCACCTCATTTCGAAAGCTTCTATTCTCTTTTTGTCCAGACTATTTATTGTCCATGTTTCAGTTCCATACGTGGCTACGCTCCATACAAATACTTTCAGAAACGACTTCCTGACACACACATCTATACTCGATGTTAACAAATTTTTCTTCAGAAACGCTTTCCTTGCCATTGCCAGTCTACATTTTATATCCCCTCTATTCCATCCATCATCAGTTATTTTGCTCCCCAAATAGCAAAACTCCTTTACTACTTTAGGAAATGAGACACTTAATCTAATTCCCTCAGCATCACCTGACTTAATTCGACTACATTCCATTATCTTCGTTTTGCTTTTGTTGATGTTGCATCTTATATACTCCTGTCAAGATGTTGTAAATGTCATGAACTACTGTTGTTGGAGCATGTTTTCCTTAGTAGTGTAGGCGGGAAAACATGGTATCACCCCAGCAGCATGTTGTATGGGGAATGTTCCAACATTGCTTTATTCATCTGCATTACTATTGTTATTTCTGTTAAAATTGCCACAGACACTGGATGTCCTTATCTTCATTGAAAATACACACACCAGTGTCCAGCAATATTACTTGTTTTTTATTTAAATTTCGTTCTCTCATGGTGCACTGCTTTTATTTATCTGGTGAGGTTTCCAATATCAGTTTTATTTGACTGTTGTCCTGTGACTTCAAATGTGCGCTTCCATATCTCATAATGACGTGTGGAACAATGTTTGCTGCAGAGTGGATATGTTCTCGTTGTTTGTTTCGATTATTTCTTTATTCTTTTATTCTGGACATCTCTTCTGACTGTGCATTTTAAATAATGAAAGGCAGGTTTGTGAATAATAGAAAATGCATCTGTTACTGTTATTGAATAGTGCTAAAATTGAGACATTTTAATGCTAGTAGCAGTAGTATTAATATTTTTGTTTTGCAGGGTGAACCGCGGTATAAATTTGAAGAAACAAACCCATTCATCTCGGAGGAGGAGGCTGGAGAAGTGGCATCAGTAGGCTACCGCTATCGCAAATGGGATCTGGACAATGGAATTGTGCTGGTTGCACGGTGTGAGCATGATGCTGTAATGCATGGCCCCAATGGAGAACTTCAGTTTCTGACAATAAAGGCTCTAAATGAGTGGGATTCAAAGGTGAAGAGAGTTTTCATAAAATATTGTAACTACTAATACAGTGCGATCTCATTAACTATTTTTTTGAAGGGACCACAGATTTTGATTGTTATAAGTGGGAAAACATACTAACAAAAAATCCTAATTTGGTTAGTGTTTCCTTTCCCCCCCCCCCCCCCCCCCAGTGAAACTGCAGAATTAAGGGTACCATATTTGGGGATTTTGTGTAATGTGCAGTCTCTTAATGCCCACTTCCTGACATGCTAGCTCAAATTATAATTCAAATAGCACTTTTTCAAGAACACACAAAGAATACGACACCCAGAAACTCAAAATTACGTGTTGGCATAAAAGATGCAAAAATGAGTTAGATATGGTGACATTGGTGAAATCCAATGTTTCTGGCATGTACAGTTCTGTCATCAGCTAATTGGAATGCAGGAAAGTCACTTGATGTGAGAGCATAGCCTCTAGTTTGCAAAATACAAACCTGACATGTGATGAACAATAATTTAAAAAAATGCTGGAATTAAAATTACTACATTTCTCAATACTAATGAATGTCATTCATTTAGCTTCTCTCCATTAGTGATTCACTGCGGTAAATGAGTAGGGATTGTCATTTCAACAAACTACCAGTGTATCGTACATGTTAGCTTAACTTCACTTTAATAAAATAAGGTACAGTGTGTACTCCTATATTCAGAGATTTGAAAAACATATAAGTTAGGTGATTTGTTTCTTTTGTCCTAATTGTAATGTAGCTGTCAGTGTTGTAGAAAGTGGCAAAGGTTCTGGTTCATCCTCTTCCTCACTTGTTTCCTTCCTGCAAAATTTCATAAATTGTTATGGACTGACCAATGGCAACACCTTTGTCAATTCAACAAACACATCAAAGCTAAGGTAGTCAGTGTTTTCTTCTTGCTCCACTATTTGCTGTCATTGTTTTCTTCTTGCTCCACTATTTGCTGTCATTGTTCAGCTGCAGTTCCTTCATTTTCTAGTGTGATGCTTTCTGTAAGTTCCGTCTGATCAAAGCAAGCCTTCGTGCAATAGTTTGAAATTGCACTTTCTTCCACAGAATCCGACACTTATTACAAAATGCACAACATATAAGATTATTACCTTTCTCGTTGCAGCATGAAGAGAGGCCAACCTCTTCTGTATTTTCGTTGCAGGAGTTGTTTAATGCTTCAGTTGAACGGTGGAGTGGGCTTGTACAACTGGGAGGAAAAAGCACTAAATGTATATTACATATAGGACTTTTTTGGGGATGTGCTGCACACTGGTCAATAAACAAAATGATTTTCTTATTTCTAATACCCTACCGGTTATCCCAGGAATGCTAGAATTGTTCGAATGTACTTGTTGTTACCCATGCTTTCACTTAACTGTGTATTTATGTGGAAATATCTGCACATTTTTAAAGCATTGTGGATTCTTCGCATTCCCCATTGTTAGTTGCACCAACTTTTCTGCTCCACTTTCATTACAAGATAGTAAGACAGTTAGTCCCTCTTCACCACATTTTCCACCGTGGCAGTTCTCTTGAACTCTCGTTTTGTCACGCAGAAAGTGAAAAAATTAGCCAGTTTCATCTGCATTAAAAACAGCATTGTGCCCACTTCCAACCTCTCCTTGAACACATTTATACATCAAATTAAGTCAGTTCTTGAGCATTTCAATCCAATTGTTGGGCGCTTTGAAATATGAGTGTCAACTTTTGTGCCAAATGTATTGCTTTAGCATAAACTGCAGTACCATCAATTGCAATATTCAGAGTATGAGCTTGTTTTCTCCAATTCAGTAGCACATTTTCCAGTTCTGGACACTGGCCATTGTCCGTTCATCTTGAACATGGCATATCAGTACATCATTCAGCTGCACAAAAAGTCATGGACTGAAAGTAAGATACTAAACATGAACAAAGAACACCAGTGACAGAGTTACACATTAATAAATAGTTTATAGTTTGGCTGCTAAAGTCGGAAGTCGCCGGAGCTACTGCCAATCTATACAAACAAATTTTTTGAGTGTCATTTCTACCCTAGCAAATAACCTGTTGATGTGCAAAGTTGCCAACACTGAACAACACTGTCTTCCACACATTTCCTCACTACACAGCAGCCATATAACGTCGTACTCTCACCACTTCCAGAACTCTGTGGCAGAAGTTGCAGTGGCCAAACAGTATCAATACTGCCAAATCGTAGCTTACTAAGTGATGAAGGAGAATGTATAAATGAGTCATTTTAACGTGCATTTTATGCAGTTGGGACTGTTGGTTCCCAAAATGGACTTATATGGGAAAATGCGGTAATGATTGACACAGAGATTCCACTATATGTTTTACTATTAGTATAGATGAGCAGCAAGCATTCAATATATTTACAAAGAGTGAAAATGTTAAGTAAAGACAATGAGTTAATTCTGACCAGAATAAGCAACAATTCCTATTGAATCATTTAATTTCGTACTAATAGTGTTCTTGAAAAATGGTATTTATCATAATGTTTTGTCAATTTGATTATATGACAGCTTAATTATAAGTTCTATTGAACCAATAATTATCTTATTGAAGCACTGATTATGGAGGGTTTATTTTCACTATTTAAGAGAGTTGCTGTTTTCATGACATGTTACCTTTTTCATTATATTAGTCAAGCTGCAAATGCCTACTATTGTAACCACCATTGTGTCTTTGTGTTAATGTTTTGTCCCTGATCACTTTCTGACACTACAGCAGTCCATCAACTGTTGTATTTTGTGAAAACAGCTTCAATTGCTTGCATAAGTTTATCACTGATTTCCAGCCTTGATGGAGACTAATAAGTTCCAACTACTTGAATATGTGTCACATTTATTATGTGTTATTCATGTGTCAAAAAGTGACAACTTTAATCTCTTTTTGTCTATCTTTGGAAATATTGTGCTTTTTAGTGTCTTATACCTCTCGTGTGATTATAATATGTATATTTTCAGTTATCAGGTGGTGTAGAGTGGCGCCAAAAGTTGGACACACAGAGAGGTGCTGTGCTTGCCAATGAGTTAAGAAACAATGCTTGTAAACTTGCCAAATGGACAGTGCAGGCATTGCTTGCGGGCTCTGACCAGATTAAATTTGGGTGAGTTGTTAAATGTTTTACACTGAAATTTATAAAGTGGAAGATGTTTTACTGTTGGAACAGTGTAAGACTTGATATGCAGAAGAAATACATCTACATGTACATAACTACTCTGCAAGCCACCATACGGTGCGTAGCAGAGGGTGCCCTGTATCGCTACTAGCCATTTCTGTTCCACTTGCAGATTGAGTGAGTGAAAAACAGCTGTCTATATGCCTCTGTATGAGCCCTAATTTCTCATTTCTTATCCTCATGGTACTTACGCGCAATGTATGTTGGCAGCAGTAGAATCATTTGGCAGTCAGCTTCAAATGCCGGTTCTCAAAATTTTTTCCTCAAAAAAACATTGCCTTCTCTCCAAGAGTTCCCATTTGCTGAAGCATCTCCGTAACACTGATGTATTATTAGGACCTACCGGCAACAAATCTAGTAGCCTGCCTCTGAATTGCTTTGATGTCGTCCTTCAATCTGACCTGGTAAGGATCCCAAACACTCAGGCAGTATTCAAGATCAAGTTGCACAAGTGTCCCATATGCTTTCTCCTTCACAGACGAACCACACTTTCATTAAATTCTCCCAAAAAACTGAAGTCGACCATTCAACTTCCCTACCACTGTCTTTGCATGCTCCTTCCACTTCCTATCGGTTTGCTATGTTATGCCCAGATATTTAAACGACATGTCTGTGTCAAGCAGTACACTACTAATGCTGTATCTGAACATTACATATTTGATTTCTTGCTCGTGTGCATTAGTCTACATTTTTCCCACATTTAGGGCTAGCTGCTATTCATCACATAGAGTAGAAATATCATCTAAAGTCATCAAACGTAGATACCTTACCGTACACCACAGCATCATCAGCAAACAACTGCAGATTGCTGCTCACTACATTCACCTTGACAGTAGACACTTCATCCATTGCAGCTGGTTTCATCCAATCACTGCATTCAGCACCATGCCCGAACCATTCACCATTGCCAAACTGCCACAACAATCAGTTCACTCCCAATTCCTTGTCTAGCTTTCTTGATGTGTTTGGATCCCAAATCCTAGGTCTCTTATTTTGTATTTCATCTCTCTCTCTCTCTCTCTCTCTCTCTCGCACGCAAACTAAATACACGTTTCATGCACAGCACTAACTGCACTACTAGATTCTTCCACCCAAGTCGCGATTCAGCACCATTTATGTAGTCACTTCAATCACAGAGATCGGCTTACATTAGATAAGCTTGTCACAGCATTGGGTAAATCTGAAATTTTCTGAAGGATTTAAATTGATCATTGCAACTGGAACACCAAAGTCATAAATAAAATACCATCATACAATGAAATCGCATACTCTAGTGGTTAGCTTATAAACCTGATATAGAAGGTCGAAGGTTCAAATATCATCTAAAGCAGCAAAATTTATTTTTCTAAATCTTGCCTTTGACAATTGTTTTTATTCAGATAATTGTTGAAATGTAATTTTTTATTTGTACCAGTTTGCCGCATCATTTTCATCATCAAATTGACTTTCTTTGCTTTTATTTTTATTCCTATCATTCTTTTTCATTTGGAGTCTGCTTGTGTTGTCTAGGTTGTGGTTAGGTTTGGACAGAAGTTTAAATTCAGGGCTACAAAACGCACTGCCTGCCGTACATAGTTCAGTCATTTGGTAATTTAAAAACCAGCTGTCAACAGAGCGTCTCCCATTTTCGTCATACCTCGCGGTGACCACTTCCATAGTTGCTCTGTGTTACACATCAACAGTATTTATGGAGTGACTTGGCATGTTGTGTGACACCTGTAATGGAGTGGGGGCCCACAGTGGCTGTGGCAACACTGTTGTGGCAAGTGATAGACATTAACTACAAAGTTATTTTAATCAGACTATAATCTTGTAAGTGTTGGTATCCAAAACAGCTCATGAGAAAGACTAGTTCAAAACTAAAACTCTTAAATGCTTGGATGTTAAAATTATAACATATCCTTTTTGTGATTGAAGCAGTAACTGGACAGTTTATAGGCAACATTTGACGATAAACTAAAATCAGTTTTTATTCATTTTTCATTTTTGTAAAAACTTTTGCTCTTAAAAACATGTAATCAAAAATTTTTTGCAGCGACCAAATTTTTGATAATTGTTTCAGGTATGTTTCTCGTGTGCACGTCCGTGATTCATCAAAGCATGTAATCCTGGGCACTCAACAGTATAAACCTAATGAGTTTGCAACACAGATAACACTTAATATGGATAACGCATGGGGAATATTAAGGTGCATAATTGATATTTGTATGAAACAAAAGGATGGAAAGTACTTAATTATGAAAGATCCCAACAAGCCAATGATTCGCTTGTACGACATTCCTGACAACACATTTGAGTCCGAGAATGAAGATGCAGACGAGGAGGAAACAGGTATGTTTCAGTACTGTAACTGTTTTACATCAAATATGTACAGGAATATGACACAAGTCTTCAAAATAAACCACAAAATAATTGTGTTGTAAAAGGAATAATTTGAGCAATTAAAAAAGACCAAATGGAAACAGCTCTAATTATTTGTTGCATGAAAAGTAGCAGTCTGTAAAGATATGAGTATCTTTTGCCAAAACAAAGAAAAAAGCAAAAGCTAAAATGAACACACACTGTAGTATGGCATAGCTTAGTTGAACAAATACAGGATGTCCCAGGGAATATTGTCACTATTCAGGCATACAACAGGAATGGTCTTTTAATGCAAAATGCATAGCAAACAAGGGCTCTGAAATGCATACCTTAAGAGCTGTGAGCATTTGTTCATCTTCACTCCTGTGAAACAATCTTTTCTACTATAAACGAGTACTTATAGCTCTTAAGGCATGCATTTTAGATCCCACATTTACTAGACGTGTTACTTTAAATAGTTGCTCCTGTCATATACTGAATTTTGACCATTCCTTGTGGAATACCATTTATATCCCTACAGTAGGTAAAGTGAAATAAGTCGGTCAGAAATATGGTCTACATAAATATTAATTTAACAATCGAAAATCCAGGATGGAATGTAACAATATTATGAAAAGGATAGTTTGTACTCACCATTTAGCAGAGATGCTGAGTCGCAGATAGCCACAACAAAGACTGTCACGAAATAAGCTTTCGGCCAACAATGCCTTTGTCAAAAATACACTCACTTATTCAAACGCAATCCACACAAACGACAGCAGTAACTGGCAGCTGAAGTCACACTGCAAGCAGCAGCAGTGCATGATCGGAGAGGCAGCTAGATGGGGGTAAGGAGGTAGCTGAAGTGGGGAGGGAAGGGATAGCAGGGTGGGAGTGGAGGACGGTGGTGGTGGTGGTGGTGGTGGTGGTGGTGGTGGTGGTGGTGGTGGTGGTGGGGGGGGGGGGGGGGAGGAGCAAGCAGGGACCAGGTGGAGAGAGGGTCCGTCAGGTAGGTGCTTTTGGGAGGTTAGATGGAGGGCAGGGAAGAAATGGGGGCACCCGCTTGGCACTATCCTATGCCAACCTATTCATGGCCCAGCTAGAGGAATCCTTGCTAAATACCCAGAATCGTGAAACCCTCACCTGGTTCAGATTCATTGATACTATCTTTGCAATCTAGATCGAGGGTGAGGACACCTTATCCATGTTCCTCCAGAACCTAAAACACCTCCCCCATTTGCTTCACCTGCTTCTAGTCAACACAACAAGCCACCTTCCTAGATGTTGACCTCCACCTCAGTGATGGTTGCATCAGTACCTCTGCCCACATCAAACCTACTAACCACCAGTGATACCTCCCCTTTGACAACTGCCATCCGCTACATACCAAGAAGTCCCTCCCATACACCCTAGCCACACATGGTTGTCGTATCTGCAGTGACAAGCGGTCACTCTCAAAATATTTGGGGCTCTTACTGAGGCCTTCACAGACTGTAATTATCGCCCCACTGTGTACAAGAACAAAACTTCTGTGTCTTTTCTTTCCAGTCTCCCCTCCTCCCAAAGTCTCACCCACCGGCCACAGAAGAGCATTCCCCTTGTAACTCAGTACCACCCAGGAATGGAGCAACTGAATTACAGTCTCCGCCAGAGTTTAGACTACCTCTCGCCGTGCACTGAAATGAGGAAATGTCATGCCCACTATCCTTCCCATCTCTCCCGCAGTGGTATTCTGCTGCCTACTGAACCTACACAATATACTCGCCAATCCCTACACAAGCCCTGCTCCCAACCCCTTACGCCATGGCTCATATCCCTGTAATAGACCTAGACAAAAGACCTGTCCCGTACATCCTTCTGTCACCACCTATTCCAGTCCAGTTGCTATCATCACCTATCCCGTTAAAGGCAGGGCTACCTGTGAAACCAGTTCTTGTGGTCTACAAGCTAAGCTGCAAACACAGTGCTGCATTCTATGTGGGTATGACAACCAACAAGCTGTCTGTCCTCATGAATGGGCACCAACAAACAGGACCACTCTGTCGCTGAGCGCACACACCCACATTGGCATTCTTCATTTCAATGACTATTCCACAACCTGTGCCATATGGATCCTCCCCCCGCCAACACCAGCTTTTCTGAATTGCACAGGTGGGAAATCTCTTTGCAATATATCCTATGTTCCCGTAACCCTCCTAGCCTCAGCCTTAGTTAGTCGACGTACTCACTCATCATCCCTTTCTCTGTTCCTATTCCAGCACTACACAGCTTTCTATTCCACCAACATACCCAGTCTTTATACTTCTCTCCTTTTCCACTACCCCCTCCCCCCTCCCACCTCTCCCCTGCCCACCATCTAGCCTCCCAACTACATCTAACTGTCCTACCCCCTCTCGCCACCTCATCCCTGCATGCTCCCCAGCAGCACTTCTCCATCCCCTCTCTCTGCTATGCTATCCCTCCCTGCCCTATCCTCCTCCTTACCCTCACTCAGTGTGGCTTCAGCTGCCAGTTATTACAGTCGTGTGTGCGCGCATCTCTTCAGGTATGTACATATGTGTGCACCTCTCTGTCAGTAATCTATTTTTGATGAAGGTCTTGTTGGCCGAAAGCTTATTTCGTTACAGTCATTTTGTTGTTCTTATATGCAACTCAGCATCTCCGCTATATGGTGATTAGCAACTATTCTTTTCATGATACTGATAAATATTTAATTTAACCTCATACAATCTTAATTGAAAATGCAATATAAAAATTGTACACTGTTAAAATTGTCATGCAGCTGCAGTTGTATGGATTTCTGTGTGTGTAAACACTGTTCTCTCTTATGTGTTGTCTATGTGCCATAAATCAATATGATATAGGTGAGTGGTGGCTTTTTCCTTCTTTTCTGTAATTGTGTAGTACAGTCTGCATGTCATGTTTGTTGGCACTTACTGGTGCCACAGCAGCCATCAGTGTTGTAGACTGTGCCATCATAGATCCCATTGTCCTCACTCCCATTCATAGTGTTTGGATTTTATCATGTTCATCACTTCCATTATTGCAGTGAATCCACTTTGAGATAAAACTGAGGTCAAAGCATACATTGTCCTTTGGGTCCTTTCTCTCGCCCTCTCCCCCACTATACTTCACACTGTACTGGGTGACTAGCATCCCTGGGAGAAAGAATGTGGGACGAAGTGTGACTTAACTATAAGGGTTAGTACAAATGTGAGAGTTTCTTGCTATCAGACTGTTTGGCACTTTCTGATAGTACTCGTGGATTGTTTACAATGAGGGAGACTTTTCGCTGATAGTTACTCTTACTTGCAAGTATTTTCTGTAACTATCTGAGAGTCTTGAGAGAGCAGATGTCTGAAGCATTTACATACAGTGGAATGAGAGTGCTTGTGAGAGCTGAGAGATCACTTTACATTTGATTTTTGTCACATTTCTATGTATGGAGGAAGAGGTTGTGATGGAAAACCACTTTCAGTGTCTGTGTTGGGTATGAGAGTGGATTAGGTGGTAGAATGCTTTTGGAGCATTCTAGTGTCCCATTATATAGCTTGTGATGGAATATCCACAACAATATAAAAATTTAATAATAGAGATGGAAGAAATGCTCCTTATAATTTGCCCCAAAATTGCCAAGTGATGAACTCATTGGTGTTAGACTCCTTATTCTAGCATCAGGTACATTTAGTCACTTTAATATTTTGTAAAGTAACAATTACAATGGAGCAATATTACATCACATTCCCTCTTGATACCTTTTCTTGTTCAAATGCCAATTAGGGCAGATATTGGGTAAATGAAGCATTTCTGGACGTATATATATTTTGTTCAAAGTTTCTGTGTGTATTGACTTGAGGAATCACTTGTAAATTCCTGAAGGTCTGTCGTTAAATATCCAATATGATGTAATCAATATATACTATGCCAAAAAAATTATTGATTCAGCTGTATTTCTTGAAGTTAAACGGCAGTTTTGTGCATTCCAAAACGATTACTTACAAACATAACTTTGTTTCACTGTTTTACATGTTGCAAAACTTTGTTGCCTGATTTCTTTAATTGTGGACAAATTTATTTTGCGGGAATGCAAAAAAACTGTAGTCGTTTAGGCACACAAACCTAGTTTCTCATTTCAGTGCTGTAGTCTCCTTACCTCTTTCTTCCCCTCTCCTTACCTCTTTCTTCCCCTCTCCTTACCTCTTCCTTCCCCTCTCCTTACCTCTTCCTTCCCCTCTCCTTACCTCTTCCTTCCCCTCTCCTTACCTCTTCCTTCCCCTCTCCTTACCTCTTCCTTCCCCTCTCCTTACCTCTTCCTTCCCCTCTCCTTACCTCTTCCTTCCCCTCTCCTTACCTCTTCCTTCCCCTCTCCTTACCTCTTCCTTACCCTCTCCTTACCTCTTCCTTACCCTCTCCTTACCTCTTCCTTACCCTCTCCTTACCTCTTCCTTACCCTCTCCTTACCTCTTCCTTACCCTCTCCTTACCTCTTCCTTACCCTCTCCTTACCTCTTTCTTCCCCTCTCCTTACCCTACCATAGTGCTCCCTGTCCTGCCAAGTCTCCAGCATGTGTAGCCAGTCCGTGTGGTGGGGCTGCTATGTATCCATGTGGCTGAGCCCCCTGACAACACAGGGGTTATCCTACTGATACCTGAGCTGTTGTCTCCCCATGATTGGCTAGGAGTAGTTGCTTGTCATTCAAGGGTACAACTCCTGGCAGTGGCCACTGTGCCAGACAGCCCTTGCTGTGGCTGGGTGGCGCCCATGGGAAGAACCTCTGATCAGGGTGGATGCTTTGTATGTGAAACATACCAAGCTCCAAATAACTGGCTGTTCTTCTGTGGTCATCTCTTGGGTTGGTAATGGATCATTTAATGCTACTTCTTTTGACTGTGACAGTCCTTCCCCCAACCAAGGCTTGCCAGCTTGGGGTGAAACATTTCCCTGTTACCTAGTCTGTACTAGGACAGATGGGGACATGTTCGCTGCCACAAAGCCATTATTCTTTGTAGTTAACACCGAAGACAAGTTTGGCGAAGTGGAGTCTCATGGTAAGATGCCATCAGGTTCCTTGTTAATCAAAACTTCTTCTGCCACCCAGCTGGCAGCTCTTCATGCTTGTGATTATCTTCGGGAAGTCTGGGTGTCCATTGCACCTCACCATTCTTTGAATATGGGTCAGGGAGTCAGCTTTCATAGGGATCTCATTCTTTAAACTGATGAGGAAATCCAGGCCAATTTGGAACATTTTGGTCAGCATGTAAGCCTGTAAGGACAATCGCACTGATACCTATGCATTTATTCTGGCATTCGATAGAGATAACCTCCCAGAGGAGGACAAGGTATGTGTTATCAGTGTGGTGTGAAGCAATATGTCCTGTCACCCATGAGATGTTTTTGCAAGCACCGAAAGTACCTCGTGGGTGGCAGGACGTACGGCCTCACGTCACACATCTTCCCAATATTTGGCAGACACTCTGTGGTGAATGTGGACACAGACTCCATGAGGGGAGCCCCTGTATTATGCCACCCACATGTGTTGTAATGATCACTTAGGTTATAAGAAAGAAAAGAAGTCCCTTTATCGTTTATCCTACACTGAGGTTCATCAGAAATACTACAGACTTCATCCTGTGTTGATGACGTCTAACTTTACCTTTATGTCCTTTCCCCTCCTCCCTCCTCCTTACTGCATTCCCGACTCCCTCTCCCACTCCCCTGTGGTTCTGATGCCCTCCCCTCTTTGTGCTTCTCCCCCTCCCTGGCCAGAGAAATGTATCTTTTCTTCAGTGGCCATTAGTGATGAGGCTCTCACAGGGTCCCTTCTTCTGGTCTGTCTCCAGGTGGAGGCCTACTGCAGTCACTTGGCCGCGGGACCTGTAGTCGTTGCATCCCAAGTTTGCCCGCTTTCATTCCATCCTGCATCTTGCAGAAGCCTGCCCCTATCCCCCTATCTGAGACCTGCCCCTGTTGACCTAGGAAAGAGATGAAGCAACATAAGTCGCAGGCCAAGGTGTCCCCAGAGGTACCATCTCCTCCTTGCAACCTGTGACCTCTTATTTATGGATGTCACTCTGTAAATTCAATGTGTAACACTGTCACTTCCCAGACTTGCAATCATTTATTTGCTTTTACTCGACAGCTTGTATCATTCTCCAGGAATCTCATTTTGCTGATTCTCACTCACTGACCCTTCATTGGTTCCATGCTTCATGTTGGAAGTGAGTTGGCCCTTAGAGGGCTTCCTGTGGCATTTGCATGTTGATCCATGTGGATGTTCTTAGTACATTTATCCCCCTTTGTACCCCCCATGTCCAACAAACTTCATGCAATCAAGGATACTACAATCTCATAGCTTGCTTCCGTTTGCCTCTCCTGGTGGGAATCTAACTTTCCTGGTATCTTCTGAACCCTACTAAGTTGATTCTGCAATGAGCGAAGTCTCCCCCCACCACCCCCCCCCCCCCCCCCCCCACCACCACCACCACCTTTAGTAGTTGCGGGACACCTATTCACAGTGATTCAGGTTTTGCTGGACTGCCCCAACTAGTGGCCCTTCGCACTAAAAAACACCCTCACACCTTCCAGTTTCCCAGGTATTAGTGGATGACCATTACGTGGTTATGTCTATCCTTGGTTATTTTCAAAAAACGCGTGTGTCCTCCCAGATTTAAGTCCTTGGATCTCCCTTTGTTATGGAGTCCTTGGACTTACCTCTACACCTGCTGGCCTCTTCCCCCTTTTTCTCTACATTTTGTATGCTCGTTTGCACCATTTTGTTTCCAGCATAGTCCATACAATTCAGCCAGGCTAGGAAAAAATCTTACCTTCATAGTCTCGGATCTTATTGAATTTAGCATATGTTAAAATGAAGGAATAAGTAAGGAACACATTTTTGTTTTCTTCTAAAAAATTTCTGCTCAGAGATAGAACCCTCCAAAGATACTACAATACCATTTTGAAGATGCGAATTTTGGAAAAAAAAAATTAAAATTATCTCTTGATACTTTGTTCTTTTTTTATTTGAAAGATAATTACTTTTCGTTTACAATGACATCCTCCATTTGGGCTTATCTGTCAGGTTTTTTTATAGAGTTCTGAACTTTTTATAATTTATGAAAAAATCTTTTTTCGAAAATGCCAATCCATAATTTTTTCTGTTGATTAGTACCATATAGTTCTACATTCCCTGGAAAGGAGAGCTCCCATGTTTATGTTGAATAGGTTTTATAAAAAATCGAAATTTTTGCCATACATAAAATTTGTTTTATTACCACATTATCACAGAACAGTCTCATAGAAATCAAAACCTAGCCTTATCTAACATAATTTTAGTTTTGAAAGATGAATAAGACTCACTCTCTCACTCTCTCTCTCTCTCTCTCTCTCTCTCACACACACACACACACACACACACACACACACACACACACACACCACAAACATCCCTCTTCTCAGGTTGTGAATCTGAATTAAAGTGCATGCAATATGGGTTCGCCCATCACTTTGAGTCCAAAAATGTCTTCTGAATTACTTTCACAGGAGTAGTTTGTTGGGACTATTCTTCTTTTTTCTGCTTGCAGAATTCTTTGATTTTTCTCTTTGGACAAAAGAATGGCGGCTGTGGATATGTAAGATTTCATGACTCTCGTAAAATCCTCAGCATTCAGAATCGCAGCTGTATCTGGTCTGGAAAGATTGTTTTGCAGCATGGTGCTTCAGCAGGCTGCCTAAGCCATCACAAGACCCCTTCCTGTGACCAGTAGCGCTGTATACCCAGTTAGTTGGCACCAACAGAAATAGTGATGATCTTCTCTGCCTCTGTTCGCAGTTGAAGAATTTTGTGCATTGCTAGCAAAGCATGTGTTGAGTAACGTCCTGTGTTATCACATATAACTGCAGCACTTGTGGTCTTGTTTTGAAAATGTCACTCCTGTAAAAATTGAAACCTGGTCATTACTCCAATTATACCCTTGTACTTCTTGTGGGAGAATTACAGACCAGTTCTCAGCAAAATTGCAGTGAAGCACTAAACATAGTTCTTCAGCTTGTACACACCCTTTAACTTCTGCAATGTGTTGTTGTTGCAATTTCTTCAGATACTGATGTATCACTGCTTTCACTAACCATTTACAAAGTTCATCAATGAAACTGTCGAAGGCAACAGTTTTCTTAATTAGTTTATTCTCCTCCCATGTTGCATATGTAATTTCTGCATAGTTATCTGCTACGTCCTCCAGGCCAAGTGTCTGTAAAGACAGTCCTCCCTTTCCAAGGCAGTCACCACATTCTTGAAACAAACAAGTCTCTTGCTTTACGTCACAGACTACTAATGACTTCACATGCCCAACCAAGGTGTCATGTGCTCCAGTAAGTTCTTCCAAGTTACCACACCAACTTCGTGCAGTACACATGTAAACAAACATCTCTAGGTGGGTGTGGAACTACCCACTTAGTCATAGTGCGTAATATTTTGATCTTCCAATATGTGAAGTTGTATAGTTGCTCTTATAAATTGCAAAAGTTTCTTTAATTCTGCGAGTCACCTCTTCACGTTCACAACTTGTTGACTTTCAACTGTTACAGTTATAATGTGTTTTTTGTTGGCACACAGATCAGAACAGTCCCATTTACCTTCCAGATAAAATGACGGCACTATTTGAACTTGAGCTGCTTCTACAGGATGACCATAATAGGGATCTGGTCTTCCAAAGGCCCTTTTTTTGGGCCTCTCATTTCTTGATTTGTCTACCATGTACTTTGATACTGGTGAAACATGGTTCAAAATAGTTTTGTTTGAAAATGTCTCTGGAATAATAGTTAAAACTTGAACTTTTTCACTGTATGATGCACAGTATTCAGCAGCTGAATTGATATTTGTGAAACATTCCTGGTGAGAGGTGCAAGAGTGCTTTGGTTCATTTTCTTCTGAAGGTGGAATTTCTACTTTGAAGAGTGTGGTCAGCTGTTATATCACTCTTCTATGGATATGCAAATAGTCAGCACACTTCACTCTCCTGTGGCCCCAGTCAGAAAACATTTCAAACAGTCCTTTTCACAGAACACACTGCAACTGTCAACTGGCGAATTCCTCACGAACACACAGAACTCACTGGACAGTCTGATTTCTTAGAAGCCTTTTCAGTAAACAAATTAGTATTGAACAACTATAATACAGAAACTTGCAATGAATAACCACGACAAAGAAACTGAAAAGAAACTAAAACAGCATAAGAAGTATCTGCAACAGTAAAAGTGAAAAGTAACTGCAACAAAGACAATAGAAATAAACATTGTAACAAAGAAATCAGTAAGAAACAACTTCCGTGAAGACATACATTACCCTAGAAATATAAAAAAATGATTTTTTAAAATGAAACCTGTCCAACTTAAAAGTGGAAGCTCTCCTTTACAGAGAATATAGTACTACATGTTACTGATGAACAGGAAAAATTTCTCGTTTCTGGATTGGCAGTTTTGAAAACAAATTTTTCTGTAAATAATAATAGAATTCAAAACACGACAGTAAAAGAACTTCAACAGATATGTCCAAACAGAGGATACCATTGTAATCATAAAGCAATTATCTTTCAAATAAAAAAAAACTCTAACAAAATATCTAGAACTGTTACAGAGATACAGCATTTAAAAAAAAAAAATCCAAAATTCGCATCTTCAAAATGGTGTCTTTGTAGGCCTGTATCTTGGGGGCAGGAATTTTTTTTGGAGAAAACAAAAAATGTTTTTTCTTACTCCTGAATTTTAACATGTGCTAAATTCAATAACATCAGAGACTATGAAGGTAACCCCCCTGCCTGAAGTGATACGGATTATGCCTTCCCCTTTCCTGGTGTCTTCTTCCCTTATTGTTGCCTCGTTGTGATGGCATGGCGTGGTGTGGGGACCTGGAAGGGTCAATGGCAGGGCTGGTGCTCCAAACATGCCTAGAATTTGTGGCATGCCTGTTCTTTCCTCTTCCTTCTACCCCAACATTCCTTGTACTGTTTTGTTTGTCTGTTTTCCCTTCCCATTGATTGGACTGTGATGTTTGTGTTCCTCCCTCGGTTTCTGTCAACTTAATCATGGGACGAATGACCTCGCTGTTTGGTCCTCCCCCCAATCAACCAACCAACCAACTAACTGTCCTCATATAAACTAATTAAATGCACAATTTCATCCTGAGTTCACTTCATCATTTTTTTGCCAACACATCACTGATATTCATTTCAGTTCGTGTATCAATTGCGGCAGTAGTCACAGCTGTTCTTACAGTGCTGGTACATGTTATAGAGTGATCAGTTGCAGTGTGTGTCTGGTGTAATGGACAACACACTCATCTCTGATTCATATTAACATAGGACAGTCTCGTATGTGACTGTTTTATTAAAGTCTGGTACTGTGGATGGAGTATTTTTCATATAACATGGTGTGCTCATTATGTGCTATCATTTGTAAAAGCCTTGCTTCAATATCTTGAATCGTTTAGTAGATGTGACGATTGTTATGACAACATGATTTGCGATGCACAAGGACACGAGTGGCATGTTGCAAGCAACCATCCTTTGGATATAAAACCCAGTAACTCGTAAATGAAGAGAGATGTCGTTCTGCTCACAGTTTTAAATAAAATTTCAATATTGTGTCTATGTGGCATTCTCTGCAATGAATGAGCTGAAATAAACTGTACACAGTTTTCACAATACATTTTTACCTCTGTGAAGAAATCTTCAAAATTTTACACAATGTTTTACTTAAAAGGGAAACTCCCCATCAGCCCACCCCCCTCAAAAAAAAAAAAAACAGGTTTAGTGGTAAGATGGCCCTGTGGATAGTCTGTCAAAAAGTGAATACAGATAAACATGAAAATTGGAAGAACGTGTACTGAACTGTGAAAAACGCAAAATAGAAACAGTGAATGGTCCAAGAACAATAAAGAGCAGCCCAAAACAGCAACGGCGTCATGAGGGAGTGGTAAAGTTCTTGAACTGCAAAGCGGGAGAGCCATGTTCGTAACTCGCTCATGCCTTTTTTTTCCCATGACGTTATGTTTGCTCTTGTTCTGTAGTCTTGGCAGTTATCATACTATACATTGGTTATAGAATATGAGTCATGGGGTAAAAGTATGTTACTGTGACAAGTAAATGTGATGAATAGTGAGAGCAGGCAAGATACCACATAGACATCTCACAGAAATGAAAATAAATGGGTGTGAACTTTTGTGGTTGTTACCCAAAGAAATTTGAGTCATGACTTCCAAAATAGAATCCAACTCTGAAACGTTAAAAACATATGCTTTGATGGAGTGCAGTGAAACTGTGTGAATGTGAAACTGTTGCGTTCATTTGTTGCAGCTTACATGAGAAACTATTATGTTTTCATCATTTCCTTGGGAGTGTTCATTCACTTTCATACGAACACCTATATCAGGCAAGGAGGCAAAACTCACTCATTACCAGTCATACAAATTAGGTGTGTCGGTAAGAGATTCCTATTGTATGACACATGTACTGTCACTAATGCTGTGTATCATAAACCAGCTTTTTTTCCCGGTGATTCGGTTGACTCATTGCCTTGTCACAAATGTTTTCAGTTCCCATTTTAAAGTTGCTGCCTTTAGGCTGCTAATAGAGTAGTTGTGAGAATTAACCATCATTATACGGGATGTATATGCCCCGGGAAATCTGGGAAAAACCCAGGAACTTTTTCATCTGGGAGAAAACTGGAAAAAAACCTAGGAATTATTTGGAATACTGGGAATTTTTCATGTTTTAATTTTCAGTTAAATTTTTGTAATTTTGACTGATAAGAATTAATAGCCTAACAAAGAATATTACTGCACCTTGCCACTGCAAAATAATACTTCAGCAATAAAACATAAACGAGAGAAAAATACCAAAACAAAACTTTAATTGCAAAGTAAATGCACCATTTACAGCAACAAAACACCATGCACACACAAGCATCTGCCAACAGCAAAATGTGTTGAAGACCTTAGGACAAAGGCTGTACAATACTTCATAACAGCAAACTGCTTCCAATGAGTGTGACGTCACAACTGTTTACATTAGGTTCATTTGAGCAGTTGCTCCCTGCCGCCAATAAGCAGCTGCCAGCAGCAAGTCATATACTCTTAGCTCACTTATTTGTTACATAGTTTAATTCTTAATTTCTTTGCGTGTTTTTGGGTACTTACATTGTTTAATTCATAAATTTCGGGCGTATTATAATATTTGAGAGTTTTAGCATCGCGTTTCAGTACCTGAATAGTGTAAAATTGCGTACTCTCCTTCTGCTGCCGAGCAGTGCGCAAGTAACAGCATTAGTGCATTTCCTAGGCAATCTTGTATTTTAATAACCGTTCAAATTTTGTGTCGAATTGTTTGTGCTCTCTGTAGATTAGTTCAGATGTTCTTTGCACAACAGTATTTAGCATGGATAGGGACTGCGACTGCTGTGTTCAGATGCAGGCTGAGTTGGCATCCCTTCGCTCCCACTTTGGGCAGTGTTGGCTTCGGTCACACAGCTTGAGGCTGTTGCCAATGGACGTCACTGTGGGGGTCCGGACGGGGGTTTGTTGGGGACGACCAGCTCGTCCCATGCATCCCCCGATCGGACTATGGCTGTGGCTGCCCGGGATACTGCCCGCATTGAGGCTGACCCCTCACCCGTGGTAGAGTGGGAGGTCGTCTTGAGGTGTGGCAGGGGCGAAAGACATTCCGGAAGGCTGAACGGAAGGGCTCTCCAGTTTGTCTCACGAACCGGTTTCAGGCTCTGTCTCCGGCTGATACTGATCTTCGGCCGGATATGGCTGCTTTTCCTGTTCCAGAGGTTGCCCCTCAGTCTGCAAGATCCGGGCGGTCGCAGAGGGTGGGCTTACTGGTAGTTGGGAGCTCAAACGTCAGGCGCGTAATAGGGTCCCTTAGGGATATGGCTGCAAGGCAACCAATGTGCACTCAGTGTGCATACCGGAGGGAGTCATTACAGTTGTGGAAAGGGTCCTTCCGTACGCCATGAAGGGTACAGGGTGCACCCATCTGCAGGTGGTCGCTCATGTCGGCACCAATGATGTGTGTCGCTATGGATTGGAGGAAATCCTCTCTGGCTTCCGGCGGCTATCTGATTTGGTGAAGACTGCCAGTCTCGCTAGTGGGATGAAAGCAGTACTCACCATCTGCAGCATCGTCAACAGGATTGACTGCGGACCTTTGGTACAGAGCCGAGTGGAGGGTCTGAATCAGAGGCTGAGACGAATCTGCGACCGTGTGGCTGCAGATTCCTCAACTTGCGCCATAGGGTGGTGGGGTTTCAGGTTCTGCTGGATAGGTCAGGAGTCCACTACACCCAGCAGTCGGCTACACGGGTAGCAGGGGCCATGTGGCATGGACTAGACGGTTTTTTAGGTTAGATGGCATTGGGCAAGTACAGAAAGGGCAACAGCCTCAAAGGGTGCGGGGCAAAGTCAGGACATGCAGGGACCAAGCAGCAATCGGTATTGTAACTGTGAACTGTCGAATCTGCATTGGTAGAGTACCAGAACTTGAAGTGCTGATAGAAAGCACCGAAGCTGAAATCGTTATAGGTACGGAAAGCTGGCTGAAGCCAAAGATAAATTCTGCCGAAATTTTTACAAAGGTACAGATGGTGTTTAGAAAGGATAGATTGCATGCAACCGGGGTGGCATGTTTGTCACTGTTAGTAGTAGTTTATCCTGTAGTGAAATAGAAGTGGATAGTTCCTGTAAATTATTATGGGTGGAGGTTATACTCAACAACCGAGCTAGGTTAATAATTGGCTCCTTTTACCGACCTCCCGACTCAGCAGCATTAATGGCAGAAAAACTGAGAGAAAATCTGGAACACATTGCACATAAATTTCCTCAGCATTTTATAGTCTTAGGTGGAGATTTCAATTTACCAGATATAGACTGGGACACTCAGATGTTTAGGACGGGTGGTAGGGACAGAGCATCGAGTGACATTATACTGAGTACACTATCCGAAAATTACCTCGAGCAATTAAATAGAGAACTGACTCATGGAGATAACATCGTGGACTTATTGATAACAAACAGACCCGAACTTTTCGACTGTAAGTGCAGAACAGGGAATCAGTGACATCAGGCCATTGCAGCATCCCTGAATATGGAAGTACATAGGAATATAAAAAAAGGGAGGAAGGTTTATCTGTTTAGAAAGAGTAATAGGAGGCAGATTTCAGACTACCTAACAGATCAAAACAGAACATTTCTGTTCAGACGCTGACAATGTTGAGTGTTTATGGAAAAAATTCAAGACAGTCGTAAAATGCATTTCAGTCAGGTATGTGCCGAGTAAAACTGTGAGGGACGGGATAAACCCACTATGGTTCAACAACAAAGTTAGGAAACTACTGCGAAAGCAAAGAGAGCTTCACTGCAAATTTAAACACAGCCAAAACCTCTCAGAAAAACAGCAGCTAAATGATGTCAAAGTTAGTGTAAGGAGGGCTATGCGTGAAGCGTTCAGTGAACTTGAAAGTAAAATTCTATGTACCGACTTCACAGAAAATCCTAGGAAGTTCTGGTCTTACGTTAAATCAGTAAGTGGTGCGAAACAGCATATCCAGACACTCTGCGTTGATGGCATTGAAACAGAGGATGACACGCGTAAAGCTGTAATACTAAACACCTTTTTCCAAAGCTGTTTCACAGACGAAGACCGCACTGCAGTTCCTTCTCTAAATCCTAGCACAAACGAAAAAATGGCTGACATCGAAATAAATGTCCAAGGAATAGAAAAGCAACTGGTATCACTCAACAGAGGAAAGTCGACTGGACCTGACGGGATACCAATTCGATTCTACACAGAGTACGCGAAAGAACTTGCCCCCCTTCTAATAGCCGTGTACCGCAAGTCTCTAGAGGAACGGAAGGTTCCAAATGATTGGTAAAGAGCACAGGTAGTCCCAGTTTTCAAGAAGGGTCGTCGAGCAGATGTGCAAAACTATAGGCTTATATCTCTGACATCGATCTGTTGTAGAATTTTAGAACATTTTTTTGCTCGCGTATCATGTTATTAAAGGAAACAAAAGAAAAATTTGGAGTAGGTATTAAAATTCATGGAGAAGAAGTAAAAACTTTGAGGTTCGCCGATGACATTGTAATTCTGTCAGAGACAGCAAAGGACTTGGAAGAGCAGTTGAACGGAATGGACAGTGTCTTGAAAGGAGGATATAAGATGAACATCAACAAAAGTAAAACGAGGATAATGGAATGTAGTCAAATTAAGTCGGGTGATGCTGAGGGAATTAGATTAGGAAATGAGACACTTAAAGTAGTAAAGGAGTTTTGCTATTTGGGGAGTAAAATAACCGATGATGGTCGAAGTAGAGAGGATATAAAATGTAGACTGGCAATGGCAAGGAAAGCGTTTCTCAAGAAGAGGAATTTGTTAACATCAAGTATAGATTTAAGTGTCAGGAAGTCGTTTCTGAAAGTATTTGTATGGAGTGTAGCCATGTATGGAAGTGAAACATGGACGATAACTAGTTTGGACAAGAAGAGAATAGAAGCTTTCGAAATGTGGTGCTACAGAAGAATGCTGAAGATAAGGTGGGTAGATCACGTAACTAATGAGGAGGTATTGAATAGGATTGGGGAGAAGAGAAGTTTGTGGCACAGCTTGACTAGAAGAAGGGATCGGTTGGTAGGACATGTTTTGAGGCATCAAGGGATCACAAATTTAGCATTGGAGGGCAGTGTGGAGGGTAAAACTCGTAGAGGGAGACCAAGAGATGAATACACTAAGCAGATTCAGAAGGATGTAGGTTGCAGTAGATACTGGGAGATGAAGAAGCTTGCACAGGATAGAGTAGCATGGAGAGCTGCATCAAACCAGTCTAAGGACTGAAGACCACAACAACAACAACATCATGTCATTTCTGGATACCCAGAATCTACTCTGTAGGAATCAACATGGATTCTGGAAATAGCGATCATGTGAGACCCAGCTCGCGTTATTTGTTCATGCGACCCAGAAAATATTAGATACAGGCTCCCAAGTACATGCCATTTTCCTTGACTTCTGGAAGGCGTTCGATACAGTTCTGTATTGTCGCCTGATAAACAAAGTAAGAGCCTACACAATTTCAGACCAGCTGTGTGGCTGGATTGAAGAGTTTTTAGCAAACGGAACACAGCATGTTGTTCTCAATGGAGAGGTGTCTACAGACGTTAAAGTAACCTCAGGCGTGCCACAGGGGAGTGTTATGGGACCATTGCTTTTCGCAATACATATAAATTACCTAGTAGATAGTGTAGGAAGCTCCATGCGGCTTTTCGTGGATGATGCTGTAGTATACAGAGAAGTTGCAGCATTAGAAAACTGCAGCGAAATGCAGGAAGATCTGCAGCGGGTAGGCAATTGGTGCAGGGAGTGGCAACTGACCCTTAACATAGACAAATGTAATGTATTGTGAATACATAGAAAGAAGGATCCTTTATTGTATGATTATATGATAGCGGAACAAACACTGGTAGCAGTTACTTCTGTAAAATATCTGGGAGTATGTGTGCGGAATGATTTGAAGTGGAATGATCATATAAAATTGTTGGTAAGTCAGGTGCCAGGATGAGATTCATTGGGAGAGTCCTTAGAAAATGTAGTCCATCAACAAAGGCGATGGCTTACAAAACGCTCGTTCAGCCTATACTTGAGTATTGCTCATCAGTGTGGGATCCGTACCAGGTCGGGTTGACAGAGGAGATAGAGAAGATCCAAAGAAGAGCGGCGCGTTTCGTCACAGGGTTATTTGGTAAGCGTGATAGCATTACGGAGATGTTTAGCAAACTCAAGTGGCAGACTCTTCAAGAAAGGCGCTCTGCATCGTGGTGTAGCTTTCTGTCCAGGTTTCAAGAGAGTGCGTTTCTGGATGAGGTATGAATATATTGCTTCCCCCTTCTTATACCTCCGAGGAGATCACGAATGTGAAATTAGAGAGATTCAAGCGCGCAGGGAGGCTTTCTGGCAGTCGTTCCTCCCGCGAACCATACGCAACTGGAACAGGAAAGGGAGGTAATGACAGTGGCACATAAAGTGCCCTCCACCACACACCATTGGGTGGCTTGCGGAGTATAAATGTAGGTGTAGATGCCAGCAGGCTCATGTGCATGTGCTGTTCAGTTGCTCAAGAGCAGTAGCTTCCCCTGCTACTCTGGCTACTTGAAGTAACCGGAAGCTAACCGGAAAATTTTTTCTGGTGCACCCAAGCTGCCAGATCCTCACATACACATAGCACTCTGAATTATACAGGGGACATGGGTAGTCTCTATGCAACCCATACTTACGTTTAGTGGTTTTGAGTGGTTTTGCTGTTTCCTCTTCGTGTACAGCTGCCACATCAAATGAAAACAAAACGGATTTCTGTGGCTGGGAACTATAAAGTGAATTAAAATACATTCACATAATTATGAAAGGCTGAAATATATTATTAGTTTGTTTTCTGATTTTATTCCATTTCTACATTTTTGGCAGACAAGCAATGAAGTTACATTTGTTGGTTTGCTAGAAAAATTTTGCTTTTATTAATGTTTTCCACTGAAGCAGTGAATTTATTTGGAAACGAAATATTTCATTCCACAGTATAGGGTAGTTCCAATTGTTCACTGAATTTCAAGTGCAGTTTTTCATCTTCTGGCACAGATGGCATTTTGCTATAATGAAGAACCAAACATGAGATAGTACATTACTGGTACTCCAAGAAAATAGGTGTCATGGAAACCACACTGGAAAGTGTAATTTCAAGTTAGGGCGTACTTCATTGTGAATCTGGACATATGAATGTGCAGTTCAAGCTGAATTATACGTTTTAGTATGGTTTACGAAAGAACTTTATATTGATGTCAACTTTTAATCCTTTGTAATTAACTCAGCCTGAATCACCAGATGCCATCAGAATTGTAAACTGTAATTTTTTCAAGATGTCTTTCTTTCACTCAGATGAATGGAATATACTACAGAACATATGATAAATCACACTTCCTTAAACAACATCCACATTAACCTTCATCAAGATTTTCATTTATTCATTATCTGTATAAATTGTGAGCTGGTGAATTGTGATCTTCAGACAGACTGAACTATTACACGATAAAGTTGGTAATTTTTGCTTACAATAAATGTCTGACATTTTCTCATTGTTGCTTAATAGCAGCTTTCCGGACACTGATTTTCATTGGCCCAAAACCATGGTGTGACAATAAACAGTGAACTTAAATTTTGTACTCAATTGCTTGAAGTCGCCCGGGAGCACATACATACTATACAAGCCACCTTTTTTATTTTCTACAGATCATGGCATGCCTCACTCAGTTATAGAGGACTCTGTAATAGTTCTTGCACTTGTGAAGTAGTTTATCGCATGCAATTCTATATTATGACACGATGAGCAATTTTATTATGACATTGTTGGCATGAATTTTTTTCACCCTCATTCATTATCAAAGCTCTTTCCTTCTTGACTGAAAACTGACTGATCCTAAGTCTGTGAAGAAAAAAAAAAAGAAAGCTGACTTTAGACCTGTCAGACAAATAGTAGAAACAGAGGGTATTAGCTGCCCTCTTTGCATTACTGCTACAGGGAGAAAAGAGGATTGGGGCACCATTTAGTGTTGGATTTGTAATCTTAAAAATTTAAGTTTTATTATGTTTTTAGTAAAATTGGCAAATAATATTTAACAAATGATTAAATATATAGTTGATAATGAAACTGCAGACACTGAAGAGGGTGCGTTCCATTCATTTGTAAAGGAAATAAACTCCATGTGTCAGAGTTGACTGATTACATTTGAAATGTTTAGACACAGCCTTGATTTGCATCTGCACTATATGGATAACTTGTGATTATCGAACTTTGTACTAGAATATGTGTGAGAGGTGCTTGGAAATTTTCTCTCCCTGTCATGATTCTAAGCTTAGTTGTTAACATTGTTTAGAGTAGATCTCCAAACCTTTTCATTAGAAAGTAGAATGTGTGAGTGTAGGTACACCTCTACAATTGAACTATTTCGAATGTTGTTTAGTAAGTGGAAGTGACTTAAAATTATGGTTATTAGGAGTGGAACTTTCTGTGTAGTAAGCTTGTATTCCTGTGTGGTTAATTTTCATTACAGTGGCCATTTTTGTGATGCGCAGTAATAATTTTTAATGGTCTCTTAAAAGTTTTTCTTGTGTGGATGTTTTTTAGCTCCTGTGATGATCTACATCTGCATTTACATACATCCTCCACAAGCCACTATACGGTGGATGGTGGTGGACACTTTACACCACTGTTAGTCACTTCCTTTCATGTTCCACTCACAAATGGAGTGAGGGGAAAACAAATGTTTTTATGATTCTGTACGAACCCCGATTTCTCGTCTTGTCTTCAACGGTCCTTGCATGAGATACATGTTGGTGTCACTAGAATTGTTCTGTAGTCTGTCACAAATTTAGGTTCTCTAAACCTTCTCAGCAGTGTGTTGTGAAAAAAGTCTTAAACCCTCCCTGTATTACCATTTGTGTTCTGGGAGCTTTTGCTTAATCAGAGTGTATACGCTCTGGGAAAAACGCGAGAATTTTTTCATCCGGGAGAAAACCGAGGTATTTTTTATAATTCTGGGAATTTTTCATTATTTTAGGCTTCAGTTAAATTTTTTGATTTTGATTGGTAAGAAGTGATTAACAGCAAAATGTGTCAGACTTTAGGACGAAGAGTATGGAATACTTCATAACAATAAGCTGCTGCTGATGAGCGTGATGTCGAAACTGTTTACATTAACTTCGTTTGAGCAGTTGCCCGTGTGCTCACGAGCATGCACATTGGAGTTGTGTGTGGGCAGTACCTTCTCCTGCTTCCGGCTTTTTGAAGAGTGGCTGTTAGCTGCATCAGCAGTAGCAACAAGAAGCCGGATGCTACCTGGTAAAATTTTTCTGGCACACCCAAGCTGCCAGGTTGGAGCATGTGCGTAGCAGTCTTGGTTGTAGTGGGAAGGGGGGTTAGTGTCCACATAAGCCATGTTTCTGTTTAATGATTTTGCTGTTTCCTCTTCATTTACACTTCTCACATCAAGTGGAAACAAAATGGATTTCTGTGGTCTGGTGCTATCAAATCAAGTAAAATACATTCACATAATACGGAAGGCTAACCTATGTTATTAGTTTGTTTTCTGATATTATTTTATTTCCGCGATTTTGGCAGTTGATCATCTTGCAGAACAGTGAAGTTATTTTTGTTGGTTTGGTAAATAAATGTGGCTATCATTAATCTTTTCCCCAGAGGCAATAAATTCCTTAAAAGTGAAGTGTTTCATTCCACACTATTGGCTAGTTTCAACTTTTCACTGAATTTAAAGTGCACCTTTTCATTTTCTGGCACGTATGGCATTACGCCATAGTAATGAACCAAACATGAGGTAATACAGTACTGGTACTCCAAGAAAATTTGCATCCCGAAAACCACACTGAAATCAGAGTGCACACTTAAGCTCAATTGTGCGTTTTAGTATGGTGTACGAAATTCCAATGCTCTTGGAGTATCCTAGTTCTTTTATGACATGTAACAATCCTTAATACTATATATGTACAAACAAATGGGCTTCCTATGTCGTCATAGCTGCCCACGTGCAGTAATGCCTGTTTTCTGTTGCTTGCTCTCTGGCAACTACTGAAACGAAGCTATTTCTAACAGGTTGCGGGAAGATATTGTGAATGGTTCTTTGAAAAGCATTAGTTTAAAAGTAAATTTTCTTTTACGCAAGATGAATTATGTTGCATGGATGAATCTGCAATGAATTTCTTAAATCGCAGAGCTTTTGACTCTTTCACAACTTGACACATTGAGGACTAGCCACTTAAAATGTCGAGCCCAGAAAGACTAGATATTAATGTCATTATTTAAAATTTTACTGGCACACACAATTATGTGAAAGCTTAGCTTTTCTTGTAGCTTTATTAATCTTAAAGACCAATATTATATGTGAAAGCTTAACTTTTCTTGTAGCTGCAGTACATACATTAATTTAAACCATTCTTTTCGTACTTGTGTGTTCACACGACTTACCTGTGATCTTATTGGCTGACTAAGTCATATGTCGTATACTTTGAATATCTGCTGTCATTGGCTCGGTTAGATCACATGACATGAGCTACAACTGGCTTACAAAAGTGCATTTTAATCTCGATTTCAATGCTTTGTAAACTAACGTGCTGTTTCGAATCTATACTTTCATACTATAAATACAAAAATTTGCGGCTTACTGTAATATAAAAATACATAGTGTAGATGTTCCTGCACGTCACAGATATTTTCAACTAAATATTTTTGGTGGGTTTTTTGGTTCTTTGAAGTTCCACGCTGGTGTGTAAAACCTTTACCATTCAAAGGATTGATATTTTTGTTGCTCCAAGGGAAAGTATACTGTCACTTATGGAAAAATGTATTTCTCACGTTGGAGGAAGTGTTTTTTCATGTGGAAAAAGTGCATTTTTAACTGGGAAATCTGGGAACTTCCTTCTTGTCCGCGTATACTTGCTGGTAATAAAAGTTGATCAGACCTGCAGGTAACAAATGTAACTGATAAATAATGAAAATATTTCATAATATTAATCATTGTATCTGTATAATTATGTGCTCTTTTGTCAAAGGTGTGGATTATGTACTTGTTTTGTGTGAAATCAATAAGAGAGATATATAAGTTATGGTTCTTTCACATGCTCATTATTTCAGGAGAACATTCAGTAATAATCATTTTAAGAGAGGTGGAGGATGCAGTAGCAGTTATGGGACTTTGTTTTTATTCACCTGTCAGATTTGAGTATGTCACTGTCTAACCAAGCTGTTGCTAATAAACATTTGAGCAAAGCCCGTCCTGTGGTGTACGAAGAAATAGGCTTTCCTTGTGCAACATAAAATGCAAGCAATTACCAACCAGGTGGTTTGTTTGTTTTGTGTGGTTGATTTGGTTGGTTCAGATACTGGGCTGCTTTGTGAGAGATGTATTGGATTGTAAATTATTTCCGTGAGAACATACATAGTTCTCGGGCTACAAAAAACTTAGTTTAAAGTGGTACTTTGAACCAGGTACTTTACACAACCAAAGTAATGTCAGAAGTTGCATTTACTTGGAAGTGTGTACAGTCTACAAATGTTTATTATTCAAGGTGTCTCGCAGCATTTATGTAGTTGATAAATGACATTTCTTATTTGTCTATAAAGAGAAGGCTGCTAGCTTTTTATATTTTGTAATGTGATGGAGTATCAAGAAATACGCTCTTTGTCAGTGGTTGTATAAAAGATAGAATATAGTATGATGTAAGTGGATAGATCAAAAATCTACTCACCAAGTGGCGTCAGAAGAACATGCATATAAAAAAAAGTTTTACTTATGCAGTCTTCGGAGACAGTGGCCCCTTAGGGCAGAAGGGGTGAAGGGAAAAGAACTGGAGAGCTCTCTAGTTTCTTCCCCATCACCCCTCTTCCTTCCCCTGCAACCAATCTTGTTCCCGTGCTGATCCTGGTGAGTAGCTTTTTTATCTATCCAATTACATTATGTTGTCAAAAATTGATTATTTTTGTTGTTACAGAATAAAATATATTATACATGTTATACGCTATATACTGTGGGAGACTGTAAGTATGTGTATATGTTAGACTTGTTTAGTACTTACGTGAATTTTATTTTTAAGCCTTCGTAAAAGTTTCTACACATGTTCTATTAATTTAATACATTTTCTAGCACATTCTTCTATTCTGCTAAATAAGGCTATCATGCTTTAAAAGACCAGTGACATATTTTGTTACTGTTTAATTTAAAATGTAAAGAATGGAAAAATTGTACATTAGTCTAATGTCGAAATTTTAAAATAAAGAGTTTGAGAACACGTGAACAGCATTGAAAAGAACCCATCAGCATTCAGTACATGCTTGAAAGAGCAAAATCACAAAACTATGTAACAGAGTGCATGTCAACTCTACGCATAGCTGATAGAGGCAAATATCTAAATATTCTTGATGAACTAGAAAGTTTTACTCGCTTGATGAATGATCTTAGTAGTGTTCTACACACACAACTGTGTAAATGAACAATGAAATTGCATGCATTACGTAAACAGAAGAAAACATTACAGAAGGATCAGTATCTTGAACAACAAAATATACCACTGGTCTTATAAAGCACTATTAACCTCATTTATATTAATAGGAGAAAGTTCTAGAAACCAAATAAAATTAATAGAAAATCTACAAAAACCTCATGAAGACTCAAAAATAAAATTATGTTGTGAAACAGTCTAACACAAAATTATAAACACACAGTAACTCCCAACCATATTTCCCATGACATGTAATATATATTATTATGTACACCTTCTATAGGACCACTGACAGTAAGCATGTGCTTGATACCAGTCTAGTAAATCAAAAATATAAAATCAACAATCTCCAGACCAACTAGAGCTGGAAATAAAGACGTATGTTATTTTATCATGTGTCTGAGATAGTGCTATTTGTGCTATAATTGTTAAAAAATGGAAAGAATTTTTCCAGTCAATTCATCACCTTTAAAAACGTTAATTTCTTTTTTTGTTGCAGATATTGAACAAATTGTGAGTGGCCCATGAATGAAAATTGGCTTTCATTGAAACTTCCAACAAACTGAAGCACCTTATTTCAGTGTGCTGCTGGTTACGACTAGATATTGAATACAATAAAGACTTTATAAATAATTATTCTTTTAGTTGGCCATTCTTACCTGAAACAAAAAATTTTAATAGTTTGTTCTGTTTCGAACAAACCATGTTCCACTAATACAAAATTCGTACATAAAAATGTGGTAGTTGAGCAGTACAGTATTATATTTTCTATTTGTATAAACATTTTTGCAATATTAATTTAATTTCATGAAAATATTCATAGAAAACAATGTTTAAAATTTTTGTGAATTATGTCCATTTTCCTGTTTTCAAGCAAACAGATACATGCAGAAGTGTCCCAAAATAGTGCTTGCTGTCTGCGCAGAACTGGAAGACAGATGGGCCTACCCATTACACTCATAGTGCTAGTGCTTGCTGTTGAATACAAACTTTATTAGTATGAAAGGGTTGCCACAAGTCCTGGAACTCAGGGAAATTAGGGAATTTCGAATGTGTCAAGGAGAAAAAAAAAAAACTGGAAAATCTTTTTCTGTCTCAGTAGATGAAATGGTTTGTTTACCTAGATGTCCTGCATTGTCACTTGCTGGGCACAGCTGAGTACGTGCGCCGCTTCCCTACTCCCTCATTCCTACTGCTGGACCCCTTCCTACAACTTCCCTCAGCTTGCAGTCAGTGCTGCACTGCTATTTGCTGCTAGCCTAGTTGCTGCTGATGAGAGGCAGGCAAGCCTGAGATGTAGTTTGTTTGGATCTGATTCTCAGACATTGTTGACACATTGGCTGGAGACGGCAGTCATGTCTGTGAGTTGTCTGAGTGATTGTGTGAATGAATGTGTGTGTGCTATTGTTTTCTGTCAAAAGCTAATTTAGATCTGAGAGTGTGATTGTCTTCTCTACGTGCCTGTCTGCAACTCGTCGCTTGATTGTCAGAATATTATCACAAGTTACCTGTTCGATGGATTGCTCACTGCAGTCTCATTTCTTCAACATGGTGTCAGTGACACATGAGTAGCTGGCCACATGAGTGGATTTCCGCGACAGGCCAAAACCGCTGGCCATTTCTCTGGGTATCTCTAACGGATAGGGCCTGCCGATGTGAAGCCCATCGTTCCCTACTAACATGCAGGCCCTACCAATTGAATCTAGTCTCACCAATCTGCCCGCAGGATGTGTCTGTTTGTGTGTGTGGCATAATGAGGCGCATTTTTGTGGTTTATCCGTGAACTCAGGACTGTGGTGCTCCTTGGCAGGCCAAAGGTCAGGGGGATTGGATTTTAAGGAATTGTGTCTGTCTCACCATAAATGCATTGTACAGTGCAGTATTTTATTTATTGTAGTACATTTTGGCACTTCGAAAGTAGTTTATGTATTAGAAAATATGGTCGATAATGTGAAGAAAATTGTGGCAGTTGCTGGCAGTTTGTACACTATGTGCTCATATGTTTCTCAAAACAAAAATCACACAGTACCTGTAAAATAATAGATATCACAGTGAGTAATAACTGACAATAATGAACATAGTGGAATCAACATATTGCTGGTCACCTATAGTGTTTGTTTACACAACTTTTCCCTGCATTCTACACTTCGAGTGTGAGACCTACTGTTTTCTGAGGTTATTTCTGAAAACAGTGAAGGTATTTTAAAACTGTTCTGCAACACCAAGGAAAAGTGTATTTTTGTCAAGAGATGTTCTATTTTATTAAAATAAAATAGTGGTCTTAATGAAACACACAAACCATTTGAATTGCTTTCTCCATCTAAAAACAGTTAATCACAAAAGATGTTGATGTTATTACTTAAGGCTTTTGCTCACGTGAGGGAGAAATACAGAAATCTACATATTTTTGAGATCTCAAAATTTGTCAGGGAAAAATGCTAAAACTTGGCTGAGAATCAGAGAAATGTCAGGAAGTTTCACTTGGAAAAACTTATGGCAACTCAGTATGAGGAAGGAGGTTGTCATCGATTCACTTTTGACATCATCACTGATCTGGGGAAATATTCTTTAGTAGATGGATCACGTCTTCAGAAAATGTTGACATGGAAAAAACAGGGAGGGGAAGTCAGTGCAGACTAGAAATTACAGATTATCCAGAAAACTGCTCTTCCAAATAAGAATGAAGATTTTGAACAATATGATGATCTCGGTTATCAGCTGTGAGAGGTTACGCAGAATACCTCTTCATATGTGGAGGACTGGAACCATTGCTCGATTTTTAATGCAGTATGACCCTAAATTTACTGTTAACATTATAAAGCCATTGCTTCTTTATGAGCTCACAGACTTAAAACTTTAATTCAGTGGGACATATTTAGCAAAAAGGATTCAATAAAGTGAGACTAAACTTCCTGTTGATTCTAAAGATCACTTATTAAGGAAACTAAGGCAGAATTGTTGGGTGATAACGCTTATAACCCACCCCCACCCCACCCCCTGCATTAACCATGAACCATGGACCTTGCCTTTGGTCGGGAGACTTGTGCATCTCACCAGTACAGATAGCTGTACCATAGGTGCAACCACAATGGTGGAGTATCTGTTGAGACGCCAGACAAACAGGCAGGAGCCTTTTCAGTAGTCTCGATGATTGACTGATCTGGCCTTGGAACATAAACCAAAATGGCCTTGTTGTTCTGGTACTGCGAATGGTTGAAAGCAAGGGAAACTACAGCCATAATTTTTCCTGAGGGCATGCAGCTTTACTGCATGGTTAAATGATGGTGTCCTTTTGGGTAAAATATTCTGGAGGTAAAATAGTCCTCCATTAGGATCTCCAGGTAGGGACTAATCAGGAAGACGATGTCATCAGGAGAAGCAAAACTGGCGTTATATGGATCGGAGCGTTGAATGTCAGGTCCCTTAATCGGGCAGGTAGGTCAGAAAACTTAAAAAGGGAAATATAGGTTACAGGTAGATATAGTGAAGTTAGGTGGTAGAAGGAACAAGACTTCTGGTCAGGTTAATACAGGGTTATAAATACAAAATCAAATGGGGGGGTAATGCAGGAGTAGGTTTAGTAATGAATAAAAAAAAAAAAAGGAGCGCAGGTAAGCTCTTATGAACAGGATAGTGAAGACATTATTCTAGCCCAGACACACGAAGCCCACACGTACCACAGTAGTACATGTTGAGATGCCAAGTAGCTCCGCAGACGATGAAGAGATTGAAGACATGTATAATGAGATAAAAGGAATTATTCAGATAGTGAATGGAGACAAAAATTTAATAGTCATGGGGGGACTGGAATTCGATAGTAGGAAGAGGAAGAGAAGAAATACTGGTAGGTGAATATGGAATGGGGGTAATGAATCTTAATCGTAGCTAACACTTGGGTTAAGAATCAGGAAAGGTGGTTATATATGTGGAAGAGGCCTGGAGACACAGGAAGGTTTCAGGTAGATTATATATGGTAAGGCAGAGATTTAGGAACCAGGTTTTAAATTGTAAGACATTTCCAGGTGTGGATGTGGATTTGGACCACAGTCTATTGGTTATTGGTTATGAACTGCAGATTAAAACTGAAGAAACTGCAAAAAGGTGAGCATTTAAGAAGATGGGGCCTGGATAAACTGAAAGAACCAGAGGTTGTACAGGGTTTCAGGGAGAGCATAAGGGAACAATTGACAGGAATGGGGAAAAGAAATACAGTAGAAGAAGAATGGGTAGCTCTGAGGGATGAAGTAGTGAAGGCAGCAGAGGATAAAGCAGGTAAAAAGATGAGGGCTAGTAGAGGAGAGATATAGAATTTAATTGAAGAAAGGAGAAAATGCAGTAAATGAAGCAGGCAAAAAGGAATACAAACGTCTCAAAAATGAGATCGACAGGAAGTGCAAAATGACTAAGCATGAATGGCTAGAGGACAAATGTAAGGATGTAGAGGCTTATCTCACTAGGGGTAAAATAGATACTGCCTACAGGAAAATTAGAGACACCTTTGGAGAAAAGAGAACCACTTGTATGGAGCTCAGATGGAAAACCAGTTCTAAGCAAAATAACTGATGATGGTCAAAGTAGAGAGGATATAAAATGTAGACTGGCAATGGCAAGGAAAGCGTTTCTGAAGAAGAGAAATTTGTTAACGTCGAGTATAGATTTAAGTGTCAGGAAGTCGTTTCTGAAAGTATTTGTATGGAGTGTAGCCATGTGTGGATGTGATAGGTGGATAGTAAATAGTTTAGACAAGAAGAGAATATAAGCTTTCGAAATGTGGTGCTACAGAAGAATGTTGAAGATTACCTGGGTGGATCGTTTAACTAATGAGCAGGTATTGAATAGAATTGGGGAGAAGAGGAATTTGTGGCACAACTTGACCTAGAAGAATGTATTGGTTGATAGGATATGTTCTGAGGCATCAAGGGTTCACCAATTTAGTATTGGAGGGCAGTGTGGAAGGTAAAAATCGTAGGAGACCAAGAGCTGAATACACTAAGCAGATTCAGAAGGATGTAAGGTGCAGTAGTTAATTGGAAATGAAGAAGCTTGTACAAAATAGAGTAGCATGGAGTGCTGCATCAAACCAGTCTCTGCACTGAAAACACCACCACCACTTATAAAGTAATGTATAGTTGTTTTTTCACTTCACAATCTAGTCTCTAATGCCACACAACTAGAATATTTCATGATATTCTTAGTACTATTATTTTCTCTTAATGCTGTGGTAAATGTACTTCTCTTTTTAAAAATTCTGGTATATGAAGGTTTTCATGTTTGCACACCTTTTTGCTCTAACATGATTCATCTTTTCTGGTGTACTTTCTTCAGAATGTTGTTGGAATTATTGTCTGAACTAAACTCCCTAGAGACTATTTCCACTGTACTTTTCTGAAACTTCTGGTGGGCTAAATATTCCAGTTATAATTGTTAATCTGGGAAACTTACTACATTACACCACATGTGCTTGGCAGGAATTAAGAAATATATTATTGATCATCATGAAGAATTGCTGGCAAGGAGAATATTAACATGAGTGTTTTGATGTAACATCTTCTATTGAATTACTACCATTACTTCCATTAAAAGATCCCATTCTGAGTCATAGGAATGAATTAATGGTAGTGTTTTAAAATTACATTTGCTTCCAGTGGAAAGTGTCAGTGAAAGTTAAAACAGTTTTCTGTACCACTCGTTGAAGTGAAAGATTTTGACACTGCCGCACAAAGTAAAATTATTTCTGCAATCTTGAGGTACAAATGTTCACCTTCCTGAACTTCTTACCTTCCACAGTCAGTGAGGGATTGTACTGAAAGGTTACTTTAAACCATCCACAGATCTTTGGTTTTACCTGTTTATTCTCAGTAAAATTTGAGAATACCAACAGTCATAAATACAGCACTAGGAACAAAAACAGCATGCACTATGCAAAACTTAATTGTTCTCATGCACAGAAAGGAGTAAGTATGCAGCCATAAAAATATTTGAACCACATTGTGAATTATGGGTGTGGCAGACAATGGAAGTTTTAAAAATGAACTAAAATCGTTTCTGTGTATCAAATCCTATTCCATGAGAGATTTTATTGGTACATAGTTGGTTTACATGTATGAGATTATTGTTGCTGATTGAGATTTGAAAAATTCAGTAAGTGGCCAACAAGTAGCCATTTTTCACAGAAAAGTTATCCAATTTGCGGAATGTCAAATCGCCGCTTGGGTGTAAAGAATAGATAGTGGTGCATGTGATTATTTGAAAATGTATTCATACCAAGCACTTAAGCAAGTTGGTGGACTTGCTTCTTTGGTCCTGGTGATGCTGTGTTTAGTCTCGGGCGGTTGAAATGGGAGCAGTGTATCCATTGATTTTTCCGCCTCAGCTGTGGAGCAGACGAAATGGCATGACACCTTACTGTGTCTTGCTTCACTGTGTTAATGCAGATTTAACAGCAGTCAGTATTGTAACACTCTGCTAGATGTCACTGTAGATAGAGTGCGTATCTACCAGCATCGTATTAAAGTGTTCTGTGAGGCCAGTTGTTATTCTGCAGGTGCTGTTGCAGCATGCAGTTATCTCTGATACTACTCTCTACTGGAAAGTTTCCAGCAATCAGTGATCGTGATACGGTGTTCTCTGCACTTGAAAATGGTGTTTTCAAATAACCTCAGAATTTCCAGAGCTTAAACAGTCTGTACCGCTTTGGTGACAGCATAGTGAATGAGGTAGCCAGCAGGCTGTTATCCATAGATTCCCATTTGTCGACTTTGCAAACCTCCCAAAGAGAGAGATTGCATTCGGTCGGATGGTGCTGGTGTAGGCAGAATAAATGAACATCTGAATATCAGATGTCTCAGCAGCAAGTGCTTCCATAGCTGCCATTCCTTAGAGTGGTTCACATAACCTCTAAACAGTAGATACCTGGCCTTTGATACCTGCCTACAAGTGAAGTCTTTCTTAATCCCAAGTGACGAGAAGTTGGTGGATCATAAATACTTCAGGATAGCTGCATGTAGATGACCTAGGATGATGAGCAACTATTTTCATCCTGTTAAATCATCATCCATTTTAGGCAGTGTTCAATTTATTAATTGCAATTCTTTTGTTGGTTTCCCCACTTTCTACATTATGTGGCTTTCAGCAGTGCTGGATCTTCCTTCTGATCAGCGGAAAAGTCATTTAACACAGCAGTGACTAAATTTTCACCCAGGCTGTTGTGTTCCACCAAAGGATTCATAGAAAAGCAGTTGGTCCTTGTGTTTGTGTCCAATTTTATGAGGGCGATTCAGAATGTAACTTTCAATGTGCTGTCCTCTGAGAGCATCCTTCAGTTGTGCAGCAGCAGGTTAATCCGAAGTAATGCGAGTAAGGTGTATAGGGGGATGTTGTATGACCTGAAATCTGTTCCCGAATAATGGCAAGAGTTTCAGCAACGGTGTGGGGGTGCGCATTGTCATGATGGAGAAGAATGCCTCTAGACAGAAGTCCTCTGCAACAGCTCAGTATTGTTGACTTTAGGTCATTCTCCAACGTGGCACTATACTGGCCACTGTTCATTGTTTCACCCCTTTGCTGACGGTGCTCCAAAATCAGCCCATTCATATTGCGGAAGAGGGTAGACAGGACCTTTTCGGCAGAGGACTGAGGCTTGAATTTCTTGTTGGCTGAAGAAAATGCGTGTCGCCATTCTGAAGACAATCTTTTGCTTTCTGGTTCATAGTGATGCAACCAGGTTTCGTTTCCTGTTATGATACGTGTCAGAAAGTTGTGTTCACCAGTTAGCATCCTAGGCACCCACTGTGCACACGAAAATGGTACTTGAGAATCTCACTAATAATGGTACGAGCAGATTTGACCGTGATTCTCAGTTCCCTGGCTTAAACTTCTACAGAAAAAGGCTGATTCTCATGAATCATGGCGTTAATGCATCCCACATTATCAGTAACGGTTGTGCTATGACTTACGTAGTCCAATTTTGAAGACCTCTATCCACTCATACATTCTTTTCTCACTAATGCAGCAGTCTCCATACCTGCCCAAAATCCTTCTGTGGATTTGTTGAGGTTTTACACCCTCAGGCTACAAAAATCGTATTACTGCTCACAGTTATTCCGCAGTGCGCATAGCTAGGGATGTGGCCATTTTGTTTCAACTGCCTTTCCTATTCAGCTTGTTGTCATGCCATCTGTCAGCATAAGCCAGAATTTTCTCAAAGCATGCATCTTCACTTCCCGGGAGTTTCAAATGCCTGACGTAGTAATTGCATTTAATACTGATATTCTGGTGTTAATTTTTGAATTGCCCTTGTATATACACTGTGACAACATATCCCTGAAAATTCAGTGCCCATCTCACCAATCAACTCAGTGGAACTTCAGTCTAGTTAGCCAGCATAGAGAATGTTGGTCTGTCATAAAATGAATTGTGTGCATATAAATACAGCTGAATTTAATGGTCCAGATAGCTGTAAAGCACCCTTTCAGTAGTAGAGTAGTTCATCTCGGGCTTGGGGAGTGCTCTAGAAGCATAAGCCATCACCTTTTCAATGCCTTCTGGATTTGTGCTATAACTGCACTTATCTTATAATTACTACCATAGGTGAGAAATTCTGTCTTGGCATCCTCGTCATACAATTGTTAAGACTTGAAAAGAAGTTAGCACCACCTCACGGACAGGGAAGGATCATCCTTTTACTATGTTCCAGAAAAATTTGGCACCTCCCTACTTTAGTTCTTGCAAGGGATGTGACTTGGACAGAAATCTTTTCTGAATCACTGGTAGTATGAGCACATTTTGAGGGAACTTCTCATATCACAAATGTTCCAAGGAGTTGGAAAATCTGTGACTGCTCTTATTTTCTCTGGCTCACGACAAACTTCATTGCTATGAACTAGGTGTCCCAAGACTTTTGTTTCTTAGGTGCCAAAGTGACAGTTTCTGGGTTCAGTTAGTCCTGTGATTTTAACACATTTCAGCAGAGTTGTCAGACAGCTTAGATCCTTCTTCAGATGTTTCTGAAAAAACACAATGTCACACAGGTAGCAGAGATGCAACATCCATGTGAGGTGTGGCAGGTTGTCCATCATGGCAAAAATTTGCACATATATGGGCTGCCAATTGTTATGAAGGCAGTTATTTCCTGGTCAGCCTCGATTTTTGCTGTCGCTGTCATGACTTCCCACTCGACTCTGGCAGACAGAGGCCGTGTGAAAACGTGCTTAACTTCAACATGACACACATTCTCCGCACACTACCTATACTGAGCAGCTGAGCCCCACTGACCATTGCTGAAGTTTCTTCAGGCTGCACAGCAGACTCCAAAGATGGTACTCAGGCAACACAGAATACACTTCAACCTGGGTATCCACAGTGATGGTTTTACACTTTGTTTGGGAATGCAGCATGGAATTGCCAACCTCCCTGCATTTTACCAAACTGTGTGCGGACCAGTTCAGGCCCACTAGCCTGTGCTACCTCATCACACCACACCAAGCAACAGTCAGCATATGCAACATCCATGCCACAGTCGCCAGTACGAAGTGAACTGCACCTAGAGCCTTAAATATCCTATTGATACCGATGTGGTGGACAGTGTCATCCCTGTCACCTTGGCCCCTACTCGCACGTGCCAGACTGACTTCATGTACTGCGAATAACTCCAGTATCAGTGTTCAGGAGTTATAGACATTCAAGTGCATCTTGCACCTAGTTTCAATTTTACATGAACGTACAGTGTTGTGGGTATTTGCAAATCTATGTTAGGTATTGGTTTTCTGAAAAACTTTGGATTTTTCCCTAACATCTAAGGTGGAACTTTACTGCACTATGCTTCTGGCTCTGATCCCAGGCTCATTTGGCCCTTCCTTCACCTTTTCCCTCTTAAACAGCTCCTCCTTAGCTCTCTTTCCAAGTGGTGCTCCCTAACAGCTAAACTCACAACTGCATGGCTTATATATAAAGATTCTGTAACTTACCAAACAAAAGCGTTAGTACGTTGATAGAGAAAATAACAAACACAAACACACACGCAAATTTCAAGCTTTCACAACCCACGGTTGCTTCATCAGGAAAGAGGGAAGGAAAGGGAAAGACAAAAGGATGTGGGTTTTAAGGGAGAGGGTGAGCAGTCATTCCGATCCTGGGAGCAGAAAGACTTACCTTGGGGGGGAAAGGGACAGGTATACACTTGCCGCCCCCCCCCCCCCCCCACACACACGCACACACACATACATGTAAAGGCAAAGAGTTTGGGCAGAGATGTCAGTCGAGGCAGAAGTAAAGAGGCAAAGATGTTATTGGATGACAGGTGAGGTATGAGCGGCGGCAATTTGAAATTAGCGGAGGTTGAGGCCTGGTGGGTAACGGGAAGAGAGGATATATTGAACGGCAAGTTCCCATCTCCAGAGTTCTGATAGGCTGGTGTCGGTGGGAAGTAACCGGATAACCCGGATGGTGTAACACTGTGCCAAGATGTGCTGGCCATGCACAAAGGCATGTTTAGCCACAGGATGATCCTCATTACCAACAAACACTGTCTGCCTATGTCCGTTCATGCGAATGGACATTTTGTTGCTGGTCATTCCCACATAGAAAGCTTCACAGTGTAGGCAGGTCAGGTGGTAAATCACGTGGGTGCTTTCACAAGTGGCTCTGCCTTTGACCGTGTACACCTTCCGGGTTACAAGACTGGAGTAGGTGGTGGTGGTAGTGGTGGTGGTGGTGGTGGTTCATGGGACAGGTTTACAAGGGTAGGAGCCAAAGGGTAGGGAAGGTAGTTTGGGGATTTCATAGGGATGAATCAAGAGGTTACGAAGGTTACGTGGACAGCGGAAAGACACTTGGTGGAGTGCGGAGGATTTCATGAAGGATGGATCTCAGTTCAGGGCAGGATTGGAGGAAGTTGTATCCCTGCTGGAGAGCTACATTCAGAGTCTGTTCCAGTCCTGGAAAGTATCCTGTCACAAGTGGGGCACTTTTGGGGTTCTTCTGTGGGAGGTTCTGGGTTTGGGGGGATGAGGAAAGCGTTTTTTTTCGTTTGGTAAGTTACAGAGTCTGTTTTTAGATATATTTTTCCCACATGGAATGTTTCCCTCTTATATATATATATATATATATATATATATATATATATATATATATATATATATATATATATATATTTAAAAACAAAGATGAGTGACTTACCAAATGAAAGTGCTGGCAGGTCGACAGACACACAAACATACACACAAAATCCAAGCTTTCGCAACCAACGGTTGCCTCGTCAGGAAGGAGGGAAGGAGAAGGAAAGACAAAAGGATATGGGTTTTAAGGGAGAGGGTAAGGAGTCATTCCAATCCCGGGAGCGGAAAGACTTACCTTAGGGGGAAAAAAGGACAGGTTTACACTCGCGCACACACACACATATCCATCCACACATCATATATATATATTAGGGAAACATTCCACGTGGGAAAAATATATCTAAAAAGAAAGATGATGAGACTTACCAAACAAAAGCGCTGTCAGGTCGAGAGACACACAAACATACATACAAAATTCTAGCTTTCGCAACCAACGGTTGCCTCGTCAGGAAAGAGGGAAGGAGAGGGAAAGACGAAAGGATTTGGGTTTTAAGGGAGAGGGTGAGGAGTCATTCCAATCCCGGGAGCAGAAAGACTTACCTTAGGGGGAAAAAGGACAGGTATACACTCGCGCGCGTACACACACACACACACACACACACACACACACACACACACACACACAGGCACAAGCAGACATTTGTAAAGGCAAAGAGTGATGAGGCAACCGTTGGTTGCGAAAGCTTGAATTTTGTGTGTATGTTTGTGTTTGTTTGTGTGTCTATTGACCTGCCAGCGCTTCTGTTTGGTAAGTGTGTGTGTGTGTGTGTGTGTGTGTGTGTGTGTGTGTGTATTGTATGCGCGCGCGCGTTCTCTCTCTCTCTCTCTCTCTCTCTCTCTCTAAAGCCAACAAGGTAATTGTTGGTGAGCTGTTAATTGCAGGCATCGTTCATCAGTTAGACAGGAATTGGTATTCCCCCATCCACCCTGCTCAAACAAAAGATGGGTTTTTCCTTCACTACACAGATTACAGCGTTCAATTCCCACACCATCATTGACAATTAACCAGTCCCTCATATTCAGGACTTAGCTGAACTACTCAATGGTGCACAATCGTTTAGTGTACTTGATTGTCGCAACGCCTACTGTCAAATACCTGTGTTCCAAGATGATATTCCTAAGACTGCTCTACTCACCACTTTTGGAGTGTTTGAGTACTGTTTCATGCCATATGGCCTCAAAGCCTTCCATTTTCATATGCATATTTGGATGAATTCATGATTTTTTTTCCTTCCCCCTTCCACTGTTAAGGAACATTAAGAGCACCAGGATGAAGTCAAGGACAGGTTTCTTAGTGATTGTGCTGAAATCAATCACAATAAATCCTAGTTAAATAGTACTAGTGTGACATTACTTGGTTGTATCATATTGGATCAAGGTATTCGACCTGCATCTGACCGTGCCAACTTTATTCATAACCTCCCTCTACCCAGGGACTACTTTGAGCTGCAGAGATACCCTGGCATTATTAGCTTCTACCATTGACATCTCCCCTGCTGTCCCCATGCACACTCTCCCCTCACAGACTCTCGGGTGTGAGGAAAGTGCCATAGACTGACAGATGCTTCAAGCCTTTGACAACCTCACTTGCACCATACATTAGCTCACCCAATATGTGCTTCTCGATCACCGCTGATGCACCTGATGATACAGGCATAGGCACCGTGCTGTAACAGCATGTTGGTGGCACCACTGAATCTCTCAGATTCTTTTTCAAGAAACTCTCACCTGCCCAGCAGAAATGGTCATGTTCGGCCTCAGTTAATATTTTTACCCACAAGTAAAAAGGTTCTATGACCGAGTTGGTGACTTTTGACTACTCCATCCCAAGATTAAGGGACAAAATTTGCCACAGGTATTTTTTGTTTCAGTATAATAATGGCGATATTTAGTCTTGCACTGTAAATATAAAGGTGAAATGGAAATTTACTTGTGGCTTTAGGGGTTTAAAACCAGTCTTGACACTCACTAAAATCGTATGTAAACGTAAGTGTCCATATTGGCACTATCATTGAGTAATGACTTGTGCATAGTGGTACGGTGTATGGTTAAAAGATTAAGTAGCATACTAGTAAAACAAATGTATATTCATAGCACTTGTGACCTGTGAGGACCTTGACCAGCTCAGAAAACAAAGTTGAACTTTTATGACAAAAACTTTATATCCTATGTACCTTCAGTGTACTGTAGAAAACATAGAAATTTAGAAATAGTGCTCTTTGGAATCCAATATATGTATATTGCCATGACTCCAGTTGCCAGTGTAACTTGTAATTTAATGCAAGCTGCCATGGCGTCTTGCATAGGCCTACTTATATTAGACTTTTGTACAGAGACAGAAATATGGCTCAAAACGTTTGCAAAATTATTTTACTCATTCAAAAATGATTTTTGAACAGAATGTCATCTTTGGAAAACTCCTTTATTAGCGTATCTGAATAACCTAAACAATTCCTACGACTTTCCCATTTCCATATCCAACATGTGTGGGTCCGTTCCTTCTTCATTAATGTAGCTATAAGCTCACCGGCTAAAACATGCACAACTCTCGTATGAATAATTTTACTTGCCACCATTTTGAAAGTCACATAAGAAGCACTTGCAAACCCGGGTGTGTGGGGGATGGACATGGAAGAAATTCATGCCTGTGGAAATCCAGCTTAATACATGCTGTATCCTCTCCATCAGAGGTGAGGTGACACTATGGCGTTAGTTCCCAAAGAAAATGTCACCTATTGAAGTAACTGGCTGTAAATTGGAAGGAGAACAGTTACTGAAATGGATTGATTGCCAAAGGAAAGTGTTAAAACAGGAAATAGAAACTAATATTAGAGAATTGTTAATGAAGGAAGGGGAGAAAAGAAAAAGCTGGAAACTAGGAACACCAGTACAATTCAATGTAGGAGACATAGCATTGTTAAGAAGTCATTAAGCTTAAAAAGTGATAAAGTAACAAAATTGTTATATCCTTTATATGATAGACCATCCATTATCAAAAGTATGCCTCACCCTAAAGCAGCTTTGCTAGCTTATTAAAGTGTGCAGAAGGAAAAAGGAGTGCACAGTATTGAGGATATGTTCATACCAGAGTGACTGGAAGTTATGGTTGATTTATGGACTTCAGAATTTACAGCATATGAAATGTTATCTGAAACTTCAGAAGACATATTGGACACTTGTAGGGATGACATATAGGCATTTTTGTAGGAACGATGCATATCTGACATTTTTGGAGTATGGGGGACAAGCATTAATACACACTTACTCATAGTGGGAGGGTATTACATTTAACCTCTAATACCATTGTATGTCGTTGGTAGATTGTTGTGTATATGCCCTGGTTAACACTCGCTGCGGCACCGGTGCAGGCGCGCTACTCTCCAGTGCGGGCCGGTAACACTGAAACGGCAGGTACCGCTCGTAGCCGACGCTCCTAAGCACACCTGAGCTACAGGCTAACGTAAACACCTTGTAAGATCTGTAGGATCATGTTCTATACTTACTTAATGATGTCACCTTAGATGCATTACTTCAAATAAGCTTTGACCGTATTGTGGCCGTGTTTTAAAGTCTGCTTGCTGCCTGACACCTATAGGGGTCACAGGCGTCATTCAGATGTTCGTGATTTGTTGATAATATAACAAAAAATACAATTCAAACAAGCAACAAATCCACTGCATTCAGGAAAAATTTGGATTCCAAAACGCAAATTCTTAAGAAGAAAAAAAGGAAGCTGGATTCATTTGAAATATTTACTTCAAATGCGCATTTTTAAGATTGACTCTGATAGAGGTCGTCAATTTAGTAGCATGTTTGCTCCTTGTATGACAGAATTAGCCGTCTACATTTATCAGACGCTCAGGGGACGCCCGGATGTTTAGAAATTAGTAAGCGAAACACACCCTAGTGGAGGCTTCTCTCGTGTCCCCCATCACTTCAATTGCGGTGCTATTAAAACAAATTTAGCACAACAAACTCTTTCGTAAAAAAAAAAAAAAAAAAAAAAAAAAAAACTGAAGTGAACGCTTTACACCGCAATAAGAAATAAGTCGACTTAACACAAAAGAAAACCTCATTTTCTGAGTACTCGTGAAAAAAAGTTCTATTCATATCATGTGGTTCTTTATGCCAGGACTCACCTGAATTATCTCCGTGTGACAGGTCGGGCTCTTTTTCGTCGTCGATTTCCACACAGTCGTCGTGATCCGTATCGTCAGACTCGGAACTGCCACGAAACAGATTAGAAAGCTGTGCTTCCACCCTATCATCACTCGGCATTTCTTCTGCAGCCTCTAAATGACAATCTCTGTAGTATGCCTCGTCCTCACTACTCAGAAAATCACTGTCGTCTAGTACACTAAGTAACTGTTCCTCTGTCAATTTAACACTTTTCCTGCTCATTTCACATTGGAAGGTCCAGGTGTCGGTTCATTAGCCGCCATTACGTACAATATATGTTCGATAACTGCCCACACAAAACAAAAGTTTACACGCTTTGATGCTAGCTTAGACGCTGCAACTAGACTGAGTAGTCAGACAGTGAGCGCGGACGCTTATAAGCGTCAGCCGCACTGGCTCATGGCTTTTTTTGACGCTTGTATGTGTCAGCCGCAGCGACAGTGTGAAGGAGCAGCAATAAGGGTGAATTTGAATGATGTATGTGGGTGTCGAGATTCAAGGTTAGTCTATACAAGCAGTTTTAGGCTGATCAGGGGACTAATCCATTTTGTTACACTTAAAAAGGTGTGGCTCTGATGGCAGTGGTTTATGGTTTGTGTATAAGAGACGTACAGAAGTGACAGCTCAGAGAGAGAGAGAACGAGAACATTCTCTCTCTGTTCTATGGCAAGGAATAGTTTACATAAGTTTTGTGTGGTTCCATATATCCCCAGATGACCTGTAGTCTATTTGGCGAATATCAAATATGTTTATATAGTATTAATACTTGGTACTTATAAAAGGAGAAGAAGAAAAGTAGTTCATCACACTCTTTAACCAAGATGCTGTATTTCCACTGGTCGTTAGTGAATAATGCCCACAAGGTTTCTTGAAGTTTATTTCAGGCAAATTGTCAGTCTAAGAGAGTAAATAGCTGTCAGATTCTTGCAACACATTGGATGTTCAAAGCAGTAACTCCTTGTTCAGCCGATCTCCTTAAAGGTTAATTGTAATAACTGACCTTTTAATGATGTCATTATCGTTTTTCCAATAAACTTGATTAACTCAGTTGGCAATACATTACAGGGATTTAGTTATGACAAACTTTTAAGTTGAACATTAATTATAGTTATGAAAAAAAGAGAACGCTTTTGTGTGAAGGCTACAAATGAAGAGGATTCTTTGATCTGATTGTTTATATTGTGGATGTAGCAAATGAGATGTTAAAAAATGCATATAAATGTAATAATTATGTAATTTTATAAATGTTAAATTAGTTACGTTCATTCTCTGAGGACAGCAGATAAAAGGGTGCAAAAATTTTGAGACTTCAAATCCTGAAGAACAAGGATGTATCACTCTAAAATTTCTGCACCCACTTATCACATATATGAATGAGTTAACGTGTAGAGTTATAGCATTGTTTCAGGTATTGATTTTATATGACGATTTGTGAAATCCTACAAACTCATGTTTTACTTACGTATTGGAGATATTTGCGTCTGTTTGGCTTTGTGAGGATTCTGTTTGAGATATTTGTTGTGTTGTTGGTAGCATTGGGGTGCAGCTGCCGATCTTGTGTCACCAGACCAAGAGTAAAGGAAGACCTCACGCCAATAACAGCTCCAAGGAATACACCAGATAGAAGATTCCTTAAACCCAAGCAAACACTGCTGCACAAGAGAACATTGAGGTTGGATTATACTTTAAGCAGCCTCTTAAGTCTCCAGATGGACCTCTCTTGTGATAGCATCACAAGAGACATTCTTGTGTGATGAGTCTGAAAATACACTGAAGTGACAAGTCATGGGATAGTGATCCCCACATATACAGATGGCAGTAGTATCACATACACAAGGTATGAATGGCAGTGCATTGGCAGAGTTGTCACTTGTACTCAGGTAATAATGTGAAAAGGTTTCTGACGTGACTACAGCTGCATGAAAAAAAACGTAAAATGGTAGTTGGAGTTAGATGCATGGGACATTCCATTTCGAGAATTTAATATCCAGATATCCACAGTGACAATAGTGTGCTGAGAATACAAAATTTCATTCATTACCTCTCACCACTGACGATGCAGTGGATGACAGACTTCCCTTAACGACTGGCAGCAGAGGCATTTTCATAGAGTTGTCAGTGCTAACAGACAAGTAACACTGCGTGAAATAACCATAGAAATCAATATGGAACATACGACAAAAGTATCCATTAGGCCAGTGCTGCAAAATTTGGCGTTAATGGGCCATGGCAGCAGACATGAGTGGCTTTGCTAACAGCATGACAGCGCCCGCAGGGTCTCTCTTGGGCACATGACCATATTGGTTGGTCCCTAGGCGACTGGAAAACTGAGACCTAGTCAGATGAGTCCCAATTTCAATTGGTAAGAGGTGATGGTTGGGTTAGTGTGTGGTGCAGACCCCATGAAGCCATGGACTCAAGCTATCAGCAAGGCACTGTGCAAGCTGGTGATGGCTCCATAATGGTTTGGGTGGTGTTTACATGTAATGGAAAGGGTCATCTTGCCCAACTGATCAAATCATTGACTGGAAATGGTTACGTTCGGCTATTTGAAGACAATTTGCAGCTATTCATGAGTATGATGATACAAAACAATGATGAAATCTTTATAGATGCCAATGTGCCCTTGGGCCATAATTATTCACGATTGGTTTGAGGGTGATTCTGGACAGTTTGAGCAAATGATTTGGCCACCCAGCTCGCCTGACATGAATACCATTTGACATTTATGGGACATATTCGAGAGGTCAATTCGTGCACAAACTCCTGCACCAGAAACACTTTCGTAGTTATGGACAGCTATGGAGGCAACATGGCTCAATATTTCTACCGAGGACTTCCAACGGCTTGTTGAGTCCATGCACTACGCTGTGCAAAAGGAGGTCCGACACTGTATCAGGAGTTATCTCACAACTTTTCCCACCTTACTGGAACATACTTTCTGAATGAGAACTCTAGTCTACTGATTTAAATAGAATGGGTAAATAACAGTTTTGTGTGGTGTACTGCGGTTCGAAAACCGTACGGAAGTAGGCCTACTGTACGATTGTCTTGGTCACAGTGTAAAGCAGTATCACCAATAAATTCTTCGGTGCCCCTGCACCCTACATTACTATTTTGCTAAGGCATATGCTTACTTGCGGAAGTTTTTGAAATTATCTCTTCCAAGAACACTATAATTACTGAAAAGTACCTTATTTCTAAACAGTGACAATCTTTTACAGCAACTAGATTTGGGGAAGAACTGCATTACGCGAAATTTATTGGCCTAAAATGTTCACATAGCTTTTTATCTGCGGTCTACATCGTTTGTGCAAATCTAAATCTTTTGAGCAGAGGGGTAATGTAAGAACTTGTATACCCAGCTTACTTTATTGAAAGTCAGTGAAATCATTGCAGAAATAGGCGTTAATGAAAATGCTGTAAAAACGAAATGCCAATACATTATTTTATTGTATTGTAAGTTATTATTGTTAATTACTGTACATGTGACGAATACTTGTAACACTTAATTTTTTACAATTATTCTCGTCCATACTGCACTGGTGTTTGAAACTGTGACTATCGTTAAAATACAAACAAAAATACAGAATTACTGCGCCAGTCACCATTTCTATTAGTGAACCACAAGTAATTCGAAGTTAATCCCATAATCGTCAGGTGGTATCTTTACAGAATGCGTTGATTTACATTGTTTGCAAGTAAAAAAAAGTTATCATAGGTGGATGACATCGTTTGAGTCGCTTTGAAGGCTTAGGTACATCGGAAATTTATCCATATCTCGATTAAAACTTTTCTTGTATCTGCCAGTATATGCAGAAACCACAATGATCACTGGTTTCTTTTGAGGAAAAAAAAAAAGCTGGCATGACCGAAGATATTTGGAGTTACATAGTCTAAGGCAATTTCCAGGGGTTATTACCCCACTGATCCAGCGATAATGTTTAGCTCGAAAATTGCAACAGCTGAGCCACAACAGTTGAATGCGCGACTCACTTTGTAATATAAGCTGAAACATCACCACTACCAACTCTTAACATGAAACATTTGCTAATAGAGGGTGGCTGGGTTGGCTGAGTTAAATAAATGAAACTACACAAATGTAAAGAAAATATTTCTATAGCACTCATAAAATATTATGCACGTCAGTATATCAGGCTGACATTGCCTCCATCATGGTCAGTGATGCCCGCTTGATTAATTAGTGCAACCTCCTTGCAGGTTGGGGGAAGAGATACATCTTAAGTCTTCACATTTCTGTTTAATAGTACACTTCTTCCTAGGAAATACAGTGCATATACCTAAGGTAGAAAACCTAACACAGTACAGTCTATTACTAATAAACTCTGCTTTTCCAACAGACCGTAATTGACATAACAAGCTGTGTAAAACTACGAAATTCAGGATGGAATAACGACAATATTATGAAAAGGATAGGTTACAACACACAGTATAGATGTGATGTTGAGTCATAGAAAGGTACAAAAAAGGCTTCTGCCAAAAGGCCAAACATAGAAAACTTGACATCCATTTACACAAAAACAACTCACACATACATAACCACTGAGTGATCATTTTGCATAAATTGTGCTTGCATGAATGTGTGTGTCTGTGTGTATTTTCTAAGGCCATCTGGCTGAAAGTTCACCTTTATAGCTGTCTTCTTGTCGTGCCTGTCTGCAGCTCAAAATCTCCTCTATATGGCAATTAGCAATCTAGCCTTTTCATAATAAGCTAATACGTAAAACTAATATCCATCGTAGCATCTCCCCCAGTAGTCAAATTTCCTCGACACACACTGCATTCAAAGCTTAAATTTTCTTCTTAGTATTCATTATACGCTAAATATTTATCATGCTTAGGTTTATGGTTATTGAACACTTCAGTGAGCTCACTTGGACTCCAAAATTCGTTCGTGTAAGCTCCACTGAACTGACACCACGTCTTAAGATGGTTCTGACATTGGAATCCCATTTTAATTCTTCACAGAACTTTTGAAATTCTTTGTGGCGACGTGCAATATCGCCCAAAGAAGTGGCGGTAGTGCTAGTATATTTAACTTCTTGCAAATTTTTTCAACCAGCTCTTGCAAACATTTCTTCAAAATTGTCAAAGCGTTTGAGGCACCAATTACTTCACCAATTTCACTATAGTGTTCTATAGCTTCTATTCAGCCTAACACGTCTAAGATTTGATTAGGTACTCTCTCATATTCCTGCTCTGGACATTCCTCTACGTGTTTCATGTTATAGTTTACTTCTTTAAACTGCTCTTGAATGTCATTCCTGACTAATCAAAGATTTTAATGATGTTAAACAGATTATTATTATTGTTGTTGTTGTTGTTGTTGTTGTTGTGGTCTTCAGTCCTGAGACTGGTTTGATGCAGCTCTCCATGCTACTCTATCCTGTGCAAGCTGCTTCATCTCCCAGTACCTACTGCAGCCTACATCCTTCTGAATCTGCTTAGTGTATTCATCTCTTGGTCTCCCTCTACGATTTTTACCCTCCACGCTGCCCTCCAGTACTAAATTGGTGATCCTTTGGAAAATAAAATGTATCGATTGTAACTGCTGAAAATTTGTGCTGGACCAAGACTAAAATACGGATTTCCCACTTCACACAAGCGGTCCTTTTAACCGCCTTGATCATCCAAGCATGCTTCCTTTCCAACCCAAATCCCAGCCTGTTATTCACTAGTGACTTTGACACACACCTATGAACCCTTTACTCACAGCTCTTAATTCCTGAAAGAGATCGGGCATGGTGCGCATCCACACTGGGCGAAAGTATCTTTGGTTATCTGTATTATACAGGTTGGAGGAAAAATTGTCACGAATTTTAACCCTTGATATCCGGTGCAAATAGGAACCAAAATTATTAATGTTGTGTAGGTTGACAACACACAATTTTTAAACTTGGCGCAATGCACTCCGACTGACTGTGGGATTGCCCTGTTGCCGAATGCTCTGAACAACACGTGACCAAGAATACTTTGCCTGCCAGAGATTGCAATGCATCGGACCCACTGCCTTCATAATTTGCAAGAGTCATTCAGATATGATAGTCACAAGGTATGGTGAGTGATGAACATTGGGTGTTAAGAAATATTGCCAAGAAGCATTTAAGTATTATTTTGTTAATATTAGTGAGATTTTTAGTATGAGAAACCTGTTGTTGTTTCAGTCTCATGGGGGTACACATCATGATTCTTTGATATTGGTGGGATGCAGCCAGTGTAATTTGTTGGGACATTCTGTGCCTTGTACTGAGTTTGCGGCACTAGAGTGTTATATTTGTAGTCATTTCGACCATTATATGAATCAGTATTTTGAGTCTAAGTGGTAAGATGTAGGAATTAATGTTGTTTGGTTCTTCATAGTATCTGAGTGGTTTGCTATAGTAAATGTGAGAAGTGATGGCACAGCCAGACAGAGGAGTTTTTCCTTTTTGTGGTTGTGCAGTTTGTGATGTGGGATGTTGAAGGGTGAAAGCAGCACAGTGGCAGTCAGGAGCGTAAGGCATGTCAGAACATGATGTGGTGCAGATTCTATTGGAGAAGGTAGTTCAATTAACAGCAGATAATACACATTTAAGTTATCAGTTAGCAGCCAGTTGTGAGCAGTTTTTGTTGCCTCAAACGGCATATCAGGAGATAGATGCAGCTGCCACAGAGTTGATTGTGCCATTTTCAGATAAAGTATCTGAGGATGTGCATTCTTTTGTAGGCAGTATAGATGTGTCGGCTGTAATGAACGGTTGGAGTGATAATCAGTTGTTGCACGTGGCTGAGTTAGCAGTAGAAACTAAAATGTATATGAGTTGTTCTGAGACCTTGTGAAAGGCAACGGAGTTCGTTCAATTGAAGGAAGGGTTGTTGCAGAGGTATAAGAAACAGAATAGTGAATGGTACTTTCCGGAGAGATTGAGTACGGTGGTAAAGAGGCAAGAGAAAACAGTGGAGAAATTCACAGACACGATAAGAGAGATGAACGATCACACTTATGCACTGGGACAAAGTGATGAGACAAATAAGGTTCTGGTACAAGAGGCCAAGCAGAGGGCACTGGATGTCTTTTTGAGGGGGATGCTGATGAATATTTCTAGAAAAGTGTGTGAAGGCAAGTCAAGGATTTGTAGTCTGCTATTTAGCTGGCTATTCAGTATGAGGAAACAGACGTAGCATACATGATAAGTGGACAGTGTTTTTAACTAGAGTACAGTACTATAAGTGTGGTCGTACAGGACGTGCAGCAGCAGTGTCACCAGCCACCATGGAATAGGTGTAGAGGTGGTAATCAGCAGTGTGGAGGATAGAGGGATGGACGTGGTAATCTTATGCAGTCGTTAAATGCCAGAGGAAGCCCAAGGTCCACCTAAAGGCGTTCCCATTTAATTTCAATACTACAACTATATGTGCAGAGGTGGAACGTTCAGTGGTAGGATTTTTAGGAATCGGAAACTGAAATTTTTGTTGGACGTAGGGATGCATGTGTCTGTGGCTATTAAGAGCCTTGTAGGTCAAAGAACGTTATAGGTCATGTGGAGTAGAGGATGTGGAGGGCACACTGTGAGGTCAGTACACATGGATTTTCATATAGGGAAGGTTCAATTTGATCAGTGCATTGACATTGTACTGCCTGTGAGCAAAGTCTATGACATGCTCTCAAGGATACATTTCTTGTTTCAGCATCATGCCAAACCTGACCTTGGTCAGCAAACAGTGTAACTTAGTGGAATGTTATTCCAGCTAGGGAAAACCACTGTCATTGCTGAGCTGTCATGAGAGGTATGCAACATAATGAACAAACCAAATGGAATGTATACATTAGCATTAATGCTCAGTTCGCATGGTTATGTGTGTAGCAACACAGGGAAGTCATTTGGGTGAATGTGGAGTCAAGTCTACCCATAAGTACGGTGTGTATTGTCAAATCATTAAAAGAAAATGATGTCTATGGTCCATTACGCTGTTTTATGAAATGTAGTATTGAATGCACACAGCAGGGGAATGGTGTCTGAGTAATACCTATGAATGTTGATAATTATAGTGCCATGGAAGTGACTCTGAGGAAAGGGATGTTGATAGTGAATTTAGATGTTCCAGATGAGGAGGATTAGTGCATGAGGGATGCCCATGGCGAACAACCATGAGCTGCTGATAGAACGGCATTACATAAGAAAACCGAGGTTTTGAAAGGAGAGGAAAAGGAGCAGATGGAAGAACTGTTATGGGCATTTGAGAATTTGCTTTTTTCTGAAAGGGCTATTGCCAGCAACTTTGAGGTTCAGCACAGAATACCAGCAGGGAACGATGCGCCAATTTACTGTAAGCCTTATTATATACCAAAATATTTGCATGCAGTAGTGGAGGATTTTACTAACCAGCAACTAGAAGATGGTTGTGATTGTACCAAAAAAGTCTATGTATGGGACAAGGAAATACAGGTTCTGCTGTGGCTATCATTATCTCTACAGGAAGACAATAATGGATGTGTACCCTGTTCCAAATATATCTCAAATTTTGAATGATTTGGGACAGTATCATTACTTTTTGACCATGGATTTGATGAGCAGCTATCATCAGTTAGAAGCAGTTCCATAAGATTGTCCAAAAAACTCCATTTTCCGTGCCTGAAGGCCACTGCCAATATCGAAGGATATCATTTGGTCTAAAGAAAGCTCCTGTAACCTTTCACAGATTGCTGGACAGTGTGTTGAGGGGTTTGAAGCCATGGCAGTGTCTCGTATCCCTAGATAACATCATAGGATTTTTGTATAGCATGGAACAGCATAGGCAGCGTCCAAGGGAAGTGCTTAAGCGGTTGTAAGCAACACAGTTTCCTTGTGCCTGGAGAAGTGTCATTTTTCGTTCGAGGATATGAGATATTTAGGCCATATTATTAGTAAGGATGGAAAGCGGACTGATCTGAAGTTGATACAGGTAATGTGGATGTTCCAGAACCAAAAACAATTAAAGAAGTTCATTTCTTTCTTGGTATATCGAATATCTATGGAAAATTTGTGAAGGGATTTGCTGACACAGCATGGCGATTGACATGGTTGTTAAGAAAAGGAGTGAAGTTGGAGCGAATGTGGGAGTATCAGGAAGCATTTGTCAAATTAAAGGAAGTGTTGACTTCGAATCTGGTTCTTGTTTTCCCAGATTTTGAGAATGAGTTTAAACTGGCATCTGATGCATCTAATCAGGCACTGGGTATGTTCTTGGCCAGGAAGTTGATGGAAAGGAGAATCATGTGCTATATGCATCAAGTCCACTGAATGCAGCAGAAAGGAATTACTCAGTAACAGAGAGAGATATGCTTAGTGGAGTTTAAGGGGCTAAATACACACATCAAAAAAAGTTTTGCTTCACCTCGGTTCCAAGAGTTCTGGAACCTGTACAGAAAATTGGAATAGAGAACAACATAAAAATCATTTCCACCCTTTTTATTGCTCATGAAAACCACACGTTGCATGTTGCACCACCTTACAGCGAGACTTTCAGAGGCGTTGGTCCAGATTGCTGTACACACTGGTACCTCTAATACCCAGTAGCACGTCCTCTTGCATTGATGCATGCCTGTATTCGTCGTGGCATACTATCCACAAGAATTAAGGCACTGTTGGTCCACATTGTCCCACTCCTCAATGGCGATTCGACGTAGATCCCTCAGATTGGTTGGTGAGTCAGGTCGTCCATGAACAGCCTTTTTCAATCTATCCCAGGCATGTTCGATAGGGCTCACATCTGTACAGCTGTTATGGCGCCTTCCATGACCACCAGCGGTGTACGTCGGCCCCACACAATACCACCCCAAAACAGCAGGGAACCGCCACCTTTCTACACTTGCTGGACAGTGTGTCTAAGGCATTCAGCCTGACCGGGTTGCCTCCAGACACATCTCCAACGATTGTTTGGTTGAAGGCATATGCGACACTCATTGGTGAAGAGTACATGATTCAAATCCTTAGTGGTCCATTCCGCATGTTGTTGGGGCCATCTGTACCGTGCAACATGGTGTCGTGGTTGGAAAGGTGGACCTTGCCATGCACGTCGGAAGTGAAGTTCCATATCATCCAACCTATTGTGCACAGTTTGAGTCGTAACACGATGTCCTGTGGCTGCATTAAAAGTATTATTCAACAAGGTAGCGTTGCTGTTAGGGTTCCTCTGAGCCATAATCCGCAGGTAGCGGTCATCCACTGCAGTAGTAGCCCTTGGGCGGCCTAAGCGAGGCATGTCATCGACAGTTCCTGTCTCTCTGTATCTCCTCCATGTCTGAACAACATTGCTTTGGTTCACTCCGAGACACCTGGACACTTCCCTTGCTGAGAGCCCCTCCTGGCACAAAGTAACAATGCGGACGCGATCGAACCGCGGTATTGACCGTCTAGACATGGTTTAACTACAGAAAACACCAGCTGTGTACCTCCTTCCTGATGGAATGACTGGAACTGATCGGCTGTCGGACTCCCTCCGTCTAATAGGCGCTGCTCGTGGATGATTGTTTACATATTTGGGCGGCTTTAGTGACATCTCTGAACAGTCAAAGGGACTGTGTCTGTAATACAATAGCCACAGTCAACGTCTGTCTTCAGGAGTTCTGGGAACCAGGGTGATGCAAAACTTTTTTTGATGTGTTTATTTTAAATTTTATTTATAAAGGAAAAAATATATTGGGGTAACAGATCACACCACTTTGAAACGGTTAGTGGGACTAACAGATCCTCTAAGAGATTCGCAAAGAGGACTTCAGCACTTAGTGAGTTCGACTATGCAGTTATACATAAGACAGGGAAAAAGCCTGGTAATACAGACACACTAAATAGAAAAGTGGCAAGTCCTGGGTCATGATTTATTTTTTTATTTACACGTCAAGTTCCGTAGGACCAAATTGAGGTCATGGAACGTGTCAATACATGAAAATACAACATAAAAGTAATAACAGGTAAAAATAAAATGTTCGTGAACCGTAATAAGTAAATCCATAAGTTTAAGTAAATGCAATCAGCAATACAGCAAGAATCAGCTTAATTTTTCAAGGAACTCCTCAACAGAATAGGAGTGACCCATGAGGAAACTCTTCAGTTTCGATTTAAAAGCGCGTGGATTACTGCTAAGATTTTTTAATTCGAGTGGTAGCTTACTGAAAATTGATGCAGCAGTATACTGCACACCTTTCTGCACAAGAGTTAAGGAAGTTCGATCCAAATGCAGGTTGGATTTCTGCTGAGTATTAACTGTGTAAAAGCTGCTTATTCTTGGGAATAAGCTAATTTTAAAAAGAAATGACAATAAGGAATATACACTCATGCTCGTAAATTAAGGTTAATTGCAGAAGATGGAGCCACGCAACGTGGCACTGCACAAACTGGTGCTAATAGCATAGGCACAAAGTGAACACGAAGAACACAGATCCGTAAGTCCACGGTACTGGTGATAAGTTGAGAAAACGGTCCTGAAACACATGCTACGAAACGCCACTGTTTCCTGCGCATGTACCCTGACATCAGTGTGGGATATGGTCACCATGCACACGCCACAGGCTGCACAACGGGTTGGCATACTCTGGATCAAGTGGTCGAGCATCTGCTGGGATACAGCCTCCCATTCTTGCACCAGTGCCTGTGGAGCTCCTGAAGTGTCATAGGGGTTTGAAGACGTGCAGCGATACGTCGACAGAGAGCATCTCAGACGTGCTAGATGGGGTTTAGGTCTGGAGAACAGGCAGGCCACTCCATTCGCCTGATATCTTTTGTTTCAAGGTACTCCTCCACTATGGCAGCTCGGTGGGGCCGTGCATTATCATCCATCAGGAGGAAGGTGGGACCCACTGCACCCCTGAAAAGGTGGACGTACTGGTGCAAAATGACATCCCAATACGCTTGACCTGTTACAGTTCCTCTGTCAAAGACATGCAGGGATGTACGTGCGCCACTCATAACCCCACCCCATCCCACCCCACACCATCAAACCATGACCTCATCCAGGTCCCTTCCAAGGACATTAAGGGGTTGGTATCTGGTTCCTGGTTCACACCAGATGAAAACCCGGCGAGAATCCCTGTTTGCACTATACCTGGACTCGTCAGTGAACATAACCTGGGACCACTGTTCCAATGACCATGTACTGTGTTTTTGACACCAGGCTTTATGGGCCCTCCTGTGACAAGGGGTCAGTGGAATGCACCCTGCAGGTCTCCAGGTTAATAAATCATGTCTGATCAGTCGTCTGTAGACTGTGTGTCTGGAGACAACTGTTCCAGTGGCTGCAGTAAAGTCCAGAGCAAGGCTACCTGCAGTACTCTGTGGCCATCTGCGAGCACTGATGGTGAGGTATCGGTCTCCTTGTGGTGTTGTTCACTGTGGACGTCCCGTACTGTATCGCCTGGACACGTTTCTTGTCTGCTGGAATCGTTGCCATAATCTTGAGATCACACTTTGTGGCACATGGAGGGCCTGTGCTACGACCTGCTGTGTTTGACCAGCCTTCAGTCGCCCTAGTATTCTATCCCTCGCAACGTCATTAATATGTGATCTTTCAGCCATTTTCAACAGATAGTCACTATTAGCACGTCTGAAAACATCTGGACACTTACTCGCTGCACTGTACTCTGACATGCACCAACACACCACTGCGTATGTGAACTGCTGCCAGCGCCACTGTGCGACCGCAGGCCAAATGTACTGCATGGTCATACCCTGAGGTGATTTAAACCCGCAAACTGCCCACCAGAGTGTTGTTTCACCATGTGTCAGCATTATCCTTATTTTATGAGCATGACCAATGTCAAACTAACCAGACTCGTGAACAAGGGTCGGGTTCATCAACTTACACCCGAACCACCCGCTTCTGAACCAAAAATATCCTTTTAGAATGGGAAAAGTTACCCCAAAATATAATAGCATACGACATAAGAGAATGGAAATAAGCAAAGTAGACTAATTTTCGTGTCGAACGATCACGCAATTCAGATACCGTTCGAATAGTAAAAATTGCAGCATTAAGTCTTTGAACAAGATCCTGAACATGGGCTTTCCACTACAGTTTACTACCTGAGCACCTAGAAATTTGAACTGTACAGTTTCACTAATCATATGCGCACTCTGTGAATGATCTAACAGTATTGTAGAAAATGCTGCAGTTTAGAACGACAACAGTCTTCCGTGCAGGGAAACGAGGTTGGAACCACGAGTAGTGGTGCTACCAAAGTTGAAAGAGGAGTTATATACAGTTTACACAAAGGGCCGATTCGAGTCGGAAATAAATACAACTGCAGAGATTGTTAGAAACGTCAAACCCATTTTTTCGGCGGATTGGCGTCATGACGGTAATATACCATTTTTCGAGGTATGTAGAAATGGTAGCCATACCGAATCAGCACGTGATATGATTGCACAAGGGCTGGCGAACAACTGGATTCTGAAGTTTGGTTTATCCTTAACGATGGTTACCGAATAGTATACCAATTTTATGTCAGATTTATTGAAGGTTGTTGAATGTAAATAAGCTGAGTGTGAGTTCGTTGCATCTGCAGACAAATGAGAGGACAGAAAATGTGCACAGAGCGATTGGTAAGATGCTGGGCTACAATGTAAACTCACATCATCAGGACTGCAACAAATGTTTGGGGTACGTAATCTACGCCTACAATTGAAAAGTTCATATGAATACTGGGTTTTCTTCATATAAGACAGTACACAGACAGAAAATGCCATCTCCATTTGACTTGATAAAGGTAGGAATGGGAAGAAATGGGGAATCTGTAGTCTTGTAATCCAAGGAAGCAAGGGAGAGGATATTGTTATGGGTGCCTGGTATCCTCTTTCTACAACAGAATACACATGAGGATTAATACAGTTGTTTATTTAAGTGAACATTTACTTAACTGGAATGGAGTCCATGTGTTGTGGTACAAGCTCATCAGTAACAGTCCTCTTGCAGACAATATCAGTAATCTTGCTATTAAAAACTTTAGTTCTCATTGCCAGTCCCGCTACATCTGGTCACTATGTACTGTTGTGGCCTGCGACATGAACTGAGCCCGCTCTGTGATTGAATGACACACGCCAAACTGGAATGAATGAGTCAATGAGGACCTCCGGTCAGTGGCGGTGGCCTAAATACATGCTGTCGAGAAGGCATTGGCTGCATGTTTCTTGTTTGCTTGTCGGTGTGTCAGGCCTCTCACGTGCTAAGTGCATTTGATCCAGCGTCTACTATCGATCTTCGCGCTACATCTTTGACCACTGGTGTGCCAGCGACAGCTTACATCAGCATAGATCATTGTGTGAGTTCACGAGAATGGCTTGGGAGGTATGGAAACGAGTGGAAAAGGTAAATAAGAGCTTCGGAAAAGCAGGAGGAGGCAGTGAGAGGAATGGCGAGTTTGCCGTAGCACAGAGTGTGAAGGAGAAAACGTTAGAGTTAAGGGAGAAACATAAAGATATGATTGCGCCATATGAGTTGTGATCTAGAAAGTAGTAGTGAATGGCCATTCAGTTTTGTTGTAATTTAGTTATATTGTTTGATTTTATGTGTATATTAGAGCCTGCTAGGAGCAGCAGTCTTTTGAAAGACTGAAAGAGAGGAAAGAGAGGAAAGGTGGTGACGATCCCTATCCTCAGGTTACCGAAAATGGGAGTCTTGGCTTTGTACATCTTGTCATACTCGTCAGGGTGGAAGCCTTGCAGGTCCAGCACTTGGACAGAGAAGTACTCTACTTGAGGCAGGGGGTGTGGTGATGATGAGTCACCAGGGGGGATTAAGGATAATACTGAACACATGGGAGATGTGAAATGGAATGAGGAGATTAGAGGAGACATCTAATGAGCTTAGATGGGGTGCAGAAAGGAGTGCTTGGGGAAGTAGTAGGGCAATATGGTAAATTGCATCAGGCATATGGAATGCTACAGGAATATATGGGACAAATGGTGGAAGCTATACTATGTGCAAGGTCAAAGAGGGTTGGTTGAATGCAGTTGGGAAAATTTTGGATACAGTGTTTGGAATGGCAGACAAAAGCGATGTTAGGGAACTGAACAGCACAGAGGAGACCATAAAGAAATTGGCAGAGGAGAGTAAAGCAATGGAGGTATTGCACCCAACACAGAGAGTTTGGAAGGGAAAGCCTGAACATCACGCAGTTACTTCATAAGTTGGCCCAGAAGGTGGTGGAGTATGCTGAAACATTGAAAGACGACGTGTACCAAAATCTAGGAGCCTTACAGAGACGCTTGAAAGTGCTGGATGCCAGGATTGTGGTGACGAGACTTTTGCAAGGAGTAGCTAACAATGTTTGGGATGTAAAGGGAGTACTGATGAGCCTGCAGGAAGCTTTGCATCGCGCCTTATACGAGCAGCTGAGTAGTAATTTGTTATCGCGAGGCTGGTACCTGCTGGGATAACTAAAGAACAGAAGGAACTGCCACCACAGTTAAGTTTGGTAATGTAACCTCGCAAGTAAAACCTATCATGTTACTATCACATGGTATCAGTGGAAGTAAAGAGTGACGAAGGACGAGTATGCATTCTGGTTTCATTTCCAGTAGTGAGGGAGAATGCGGAATTCCAGTGCTATGCCATCCTCTGTACATAGTAAAGTGGGTGCTTTGAGGAAGTTCGTGGAAGTGAGAACTGAGGTTATGTTGATAATCCCAGCAGACAGAGACAGGTATGCCAAAATTTCAAAGGAAGAATTTCAAAATTACTAAAGATGAAGGGTAACTGTGTGTTCATGCAGAGTGATACACTTCGATCCAAATGCAAGTGCAGTGCAATTGTTTCCAACCAGGTAGGAGGAAATTGCCCAAGAGATATAGAAAAACCCAAGCTGAGTCTACAGTGAGTCAGGTTCCATTTGGTTTACTCTGCCTACGAAAGTCAGGTGGTAGTAGCCAGATTTATGGAAGACAGATGCATAGAACTTGAAGGAAGTGGAATACTGATTGATGAGACTGTGTGTAAGATAATAGGACCAACTTTTCATCTACCAGCGTCCATTTCAGGGATCACACATCTGAAAATCAAACAGCTACAATTGTGCTGGCCAGAGATAATGTTAGGATTTTTGCCTGAACGATATATAACCTTTCTGAATCAGATTTTGGAGCTAAGCGTAGTACAGTCTGTGGATCAATTGAATGCCGAGCAAAAGGGGTGCATCTCAGCTCAACAGCTGATGCAGCATGTCATGTACGACAGAGGACAGCAGCAGCTAACAGTATTCCTAAGCATCACCATACCGAGTGCCATAGTGCCCTGCCCTGTTATGTGTCGCTTTCATTCTTATAAGGTGGAAAGCCAGCAAACAAAAGGAACCATCAGTGCTACAAAACCCAGTGGACTGTACACCAAGGGCGTGAGAGGAGTATGTAATTCCAGAATTCTCGATAGTTGGTTCCTAGTGCTAAAGTAACAAAGAACATTAGGATTCATGTGCGTTGCAAAACACCTGGAGAACCGGAAAACAATATATGTTATTCTGAACACTTGTAGAAGATACTTAAAAGATTAGGTTGTGCTTAAGAGATACCCACTGAAATATGCTCACTAATTTTATATACTTGATTTAGCATATTTCGTGACAGTACTCACTTTTCTGTGAAATGTTTATAAGATGATATTTGACTTTTTTGTGTTGGCTTCAGTCGTCTAGTGAAAGTATGATTCCATAATCCTGTTTCGTCGGCTGCAGAAATGTCCTGGTTCAATGCGGTCGCCTCATTTTTGGTGCTTCAAATAACATTTCTCCGAATGTGCTTCCTTCTTGATGTTTATATAAAAAGTAGTAGAATAACTCATTTTTGCTGGTTACTTGCAAATTATTGTAACGGGGACCTGCACATTGTTCCACCGTCACACACCGAGAGTTCACTGCCGACTGACTATGGTCAAAGACGACTCCAGCCTCAAAGACATTTCATACAACACACAAGCTTCCACTTGTAACCAGTCTCTTTGATATTCTTCGTCACATCTACTAATATTAATCAATATGTTGTCACTCTCGAACATATAAGCAAATTAACATAAAATAAGGCAAATTACAATTCACAAAAAATATTCTGACAAAAATGTAAGAAAACATTTACAACCTCCATCATTAGATTTGGTATCGACAAATCCAGTAGAAAATAAAACATCTCCCAGATCCATTACACCACGCAACTAAGGAATATATAACGGCAATTAGAGGTGGACCCAGGGACTGGGTCTTTCCAGAGGGAAAATAATGTAGTAGTATCATTGCATAGGGTAGTTTTGGTGTGAATTTGCGGAAGTGGATTGCCGCTGTACCTGTCAGTCAGGCTATGGTTTGTTGATAAGAACTTCGTGCAACATGAAGTAGCAAATTATGTCAGGCCGGCGTGGGCGCAAGAGGTACCAAAACGGCGTGCTCAGTGGGATTGTGAGTGATTCTTGCTGTAATCCGCCATCAGAACCAATATACTGATGCTAATCTAATGTGTGTTAGTACATGAGTTGAAGATGCACTTTTTCAAAACATTAACATTTCCAGGTATAAATAGGGGGCAGTCAAGTAATACCATTGTCTTTAGTGTCACAGCTCTCTTGGACAACAGTGCTGTGCTACATGGGCGGCCACATGAAGCTTCCAAAAGAGAACCACAGTTCCAGTTCCAAAAGAGGACCACAGTTCCAGTCTGTGGTGGGGCACGGTTCGATCCTCTGAGTTTGCAAGGGACTCAGAACCAGCCAGCAGAGAGCCTGACCAGGCCTTCCAGCAGTATGGTCGACTCCTGTCCAGAGGCAGGGTAATTGCATCCCAGTTGCTACAGAGGACATCAACCTTCCACCATCGTGGGGAGTGAGTCGGCGTGGTTTGAGTGCCACTTGACACCAGTGGCTGGCACGAGACCATTATCTAAGAATTCTCTGCTGAAGTAGCACCCTTCACCATGGCTGCCGCAACTGGGCCACAGGAAATAGGGCTGCGTCCTCAGCAATGCTGGTGACTAAACCACAAGTGAACGGAATTCAACACAAGTGGCATGGCAGGCACCTTTACTGCCTAAGGCAAAGGAAAATAAAATAAAATGGTTACAGATTACAGCAACGTCTCTCGACAGGCATGAGTCGCCCTGTGCCCCATTCCACAGCCTCCACTCCAGCCGCCCCATATTTCTGGCAACTTCATTAGTTTCGAAATCAAAGCAAGGAATTATTCTGTGTCATTGCTGAAACTCTTCTTCACCCATACACTAAAGGTCATTTAAGTGTGCAAATATCTTTCGCTGTTGACCTCATTGCTGAGGTTAACTAATATTCTCCCCTCAATGAAATGAATTACTGCTTCATTTGTTTTAACCAAATTAAACTTCCTTTCTTCTTGAACATTCAAATTAATTCAGGGACCGCCAATACATGTTTCCCTTTACATCTCCTCAGCTGTTGACTTTGGATGCTCTGACCAACATTGTATCTTCTTCCATCATTTTCAGCGAAATTTGAAAAAATTCTTGTCAGCTTGAGTAGTTAGAAGTAGAACTTGTTATTCCACGGAATCACCGTGTTTCACCATATAGGTTACACACCCTACTCGCGCCCCTTCCCCCCTTCCTCCTCCCATTTCTCTCTGGACCAGTACACAGAGAGAAAAAAGATGAACATATGGACCAGTATGGATACCGTTCTCCACTTCCCCTTTTCATTATAAGAATCCAGTTATCCGAGCCCGCTCATTCGAGGTCTGTACTTAATAGCTAAAGGATCACATGAAGTGTCATCAGAGACTGGGTGGTGCCCCCAGATAGAATAAGAATAATGGGACTAAGATATGAAAGTAAGTATTTGCCCAGCCATTGTTGTTACTAATAATATTGTTATTGCTGTTAAAGTATTCGTATTTTTCCCAGCAGCACGACATGCCTCTGGTCCGATGCTAGCAAAACCACTGGATGAGAACGCACCATGTTGTCTGTGAGACTACGGCTGCAGTAGCAGGCGATCTTCCAGATTTAGCAGACCTAGTGTCGTTCAGCTATTCAGCGGCACTTCCACATCAGCAGCAGTTGCATCTGGAACTATTACAGCCTACCGAGCAACTGAGAAGCCACCCAAGAGTGCTGATATTCACCAACTTTTCATGCGAAGCCTAGTTGATCTGAATGTGTTGATGTAGGTCTGTCACTGTTCTTTGTCTGTGATGTGATGATAAAAGTGGAAAACGCACGATGCATCAGAGCTAAAGGTCAATCTTCATGGTACAAGTGGAATTATATTTATAGTATGGTGGAATATATATAGAGAGAAAATGATGGACAATTATGATCCATTTCATACCTGATTGACGTATATATGTTTGGTAATAAGGTAACTGTAGTAGATATATATGGCAAGTCAATGCGAGAATGAACTTAACTAGACATGAATATACACTGAAACGCCAAAGAAACTGGTATAGACATGCATATTAAAATACAGAGATATGTAAACAGGCAGAGTACAGCGCAGCAGTGGGCAACGCCTATATAAGACAGTGTCTGGTGCAGTTGTTAGATCTGTTACTGCTGCTACAATGGCAGGTCATCAAGATTTAAGTGAGTTGCATGAGCAATGGGACACAGCGTCTCCGAGGCAGCGATGAAGTGAGGTTTTTCCCATAAGACCATTTCACAAGTGTACTGTGAATATCAGGAATCCGGTAAAACATCAAATCTTCGACATCGCTGCATCCGGAAAAAGATCCTCCAAGAACTGGACCAAAGACGACTGTATAGAATCGTTCAACATGGCAGAAGTGCAACACTCTCGCAATTTGCTGCAGATTTCAATGCTGGGCCATCAACAAGTGTCAAAGTGAAAACCATTCAATGGAACATAATTGGTATGGGATTTTGGAACCGAAGGCCCACTCATGTACCCCTGACCACTGCACAACACAAAGATTTACACCTCACCTGTAACTGTCCTTTCTGATCACCTGCATCCATTCATGCCAATTGTGTATTCCGACAGACTTTGTCAATTTGAGCATGACAATGCAACACCCCACACGTCTAGGATTGCTACAGAGTGGCTCCAGGAACTCTTTTCTGAGTTTAAGCACTTACGCTGTTCACCAAATTCCCCAGACATGTATATTATTGAGCATATCTGGAATGCCTTGCAACGTGCTGTTCAGAAGAGATCTCCACCCCCTTGTACTCTTACGGATTTATGGACAGCCCTGCACGATTCATCATCTCAGTTCCCTCCAGCATTACTTCAGACATTAGTCAAGTCCATGCCATGTCATGTTGCGGCACTTCTGCATGCTCACCGGGGTCCTGCATCATATTAGGCAGGTGTACCAGTTTCTTTTGCTCTTCAGTGTATATCTAAAACGTTCAAGTGTTGTTAAACTTCAAGGCCTGTATTGTGCATCATCAGTTGCCACAGACAGATTGTGCTGTTGACACCTTAAGTAAGAAGGGCATACTATGAATTTGTTGAGTTTTGTGTAACTATAGTGTAAGTATGGACCACTTGGAGAAAATATCAATGCATGTATTACTTCTGGCCAAAGTGCATGTCAAACGTATTGAGTCCATAGAGACTGAATTCACAGATAGCATCCCAACGTGTTTTTCATGCCTCTTGGACTCAAGGCGGTACAAGCTGCATTTAAGGCTTATGAAAGATAACATTCTGCAAAATACTAAAAGATATATTGTTCCTTTCCGAGAGTCAGCAACGACCCCAATGCTGCCACCCACAGCGTCACTGCTACCACCATTTCCAGCACTGTGTGCACTCCTTGAGCACATATGGAGGACTGCAACAGTTGTTAAATCTTTGTGAAGCTTTGTAGGAAATGTGTAATAATCAATAGCATTCAAACTGTTGTGTCTTTCGATAAGTGCCCCATAAATTTCCAAAAGCACTTTGCACATGTTCTCGATTTCAGCCATCAGACATGCAATAACCAGTAACTCGTTCGACATCCTCTCCTTGGAAACCATTGTACTCGAGTTGAATTATTGTAATGTATTCGAGGATATCTAGAACGACTGAGATAGGGACTGATGATCCTGTAGTTTGGCACCCTTTCTCTCCAAATCAACAAACCAACGACTGAACTAAGCAGTTCCCTCAAATTCTCCTTCAAATGCTCCTTTGGTGTGACGTCATAAGCGAGTGACTCGTGTGAGATTGCTCTCTAAGTTTTCATATATTTTTAGGTTTCAGATACATATTTTAACGGTTTTTGTGATAATATGTACTATATAAGTGACGTATTAATGGTTTCTTCATTCACCTTGCCTTTCTTGTGTTGTGACCTGATATTTGTGAGTGTTTCGTATCGAGCAACTTAACCTCTTGCCTGTGTTTACATTCCGCGCTGACCAGTTGCAGCTGTAGCGGCGCATCGAAAGCTAAGTACTAATTCATTGTTTGTGTATAGTGGTTTATTTAGGAACTTTAGTAGTCTTCAACCGGTGTTCTTGGTGTTTTCTGGTGAAATAATTTCAGAAGAACCTTTTGGGAACTGTTTTCAGCTTCGTTACTGTGTCATGAGACAATTGATTCTCTTTCTGTATTAGTCTTTTGTTATATTCACATTTGTTGTTTATTAATACTGTTAATAATAGTAGTTACTTCCCTTGTAGAGTAAGTTTGTGATTATTGTAGTCAGGTTTTTAACATCTTCTTATTGTAGTAGCGGAACTTAGAAAAAGTAAAATTTTACCATGAGTGAGAAGTGTGGGCTTTGCCGTAGGTTCGTGAGTAGTGGATTGCGGTGTGAGACTTGTTCGAAGTATTTTCACTGGGGAAGCCAGTGGGCATTCTGGTGAGATCTTCTCCTGGAACTGCAGGTTATGTAGCAAGAGTAAGTTGATAGAGGAGCAGGAGCGTAAGATCTGTGCCCTTCAGGTGCAGTTGAAAAACGCACAGGAGGAGCTAGATAGGATGAGGAGGGTTAAGGGGTTTGGGAATGGGAGCTGGCTGTTGGCAAGAGATCTGCTAGGAGAAGAAGATTTTCAGATAGTTTTACTATTGGTGTTTACAATAGATATGACCAACTGTCAGAGTCTAGTGGAGAGGAATCTCTAGTAGCTGTAGATGTAGGAAGTATGCAGCAGACCTCAGTAGTTACTGTGCCTAGAACAGTTGCAAAGTCGAAGAGGAAGAAGAAGGTTCTGCTGTTAGGTAGTTCTCATGGCAGAGGTGTAGGCCAGCAGTTGCAGGAAGTGCTGGGGAGTGAGTACCAGGTCACCAGCATTGTGAAGCCTAATGCAGGGTTGGCTCAGGTTACTGGTAACATAGGGGGGTTATGTAGGGATTTTACTAAAGAGGATCAGGTAGTGATTGTGGGTGGGGCTGGTAATAGTATTGATAGGGATGGGGAGTATAACATAGATGGTGACCTGGAAAAGATAGCCACTCAGACTGGCAACACGAATGTGCATTTCGTGGAATTGTTTCAGCGTCACGATCGGCCTCATCATAATACAGCCGTCAGGCGTAATAACATGAGCCTTGGGCGTGCGCTGATGACAGAAGGCATGGGTCACATTTCAGTGGTTTCGGTGGAGTCTATCAGCAGGACGGGTTTCACTAGACATGGCGTACACCTCAACAGGTATGAGAAGGGGAGGTTGGCAAAGCTTATATGTGACACTATAGGTGGGGGTGGTGGGATCACTCATGGGAAAATTCCTGCAGTGGTGGGTGTTAGAGCTGCACCTTTTTTAGATTGAAGTCAGCTGATAGGTATTCCTGCTTAAGGGAAGTCTCTCTAACAAGGGAATCACTTTTGACAAAGCTTAGGTATCCGAGTAATGAGGGAATTAGTATATTTCATCAAAATATACAAGGTATTAGAGATAAAGTTAGTGAACTGCTTATAGATGTTGACTCTGAAATTATTGGTATATCTGAACACTTCTTAAATAAGGAGATAATTCAGAGGCTTCCCTTACCAGGATACAGGTTGGCTGGCAGCTTTTCGAGGAGCTCTTTGCGATGTGGGGGAGTAGCCATGTATGTGAAAAACGGCATCCCATTCGAGTCAGTTGATGTTTCAAAGTACTGCACTGAAAAGGTGTTTGAATGTTGTGCAGGTGTGGTTAAATTTAACGGAGCTAAACTTCTAACTGTTGTTATTTATACATCCCCAAACTCCGATTTCACAACATTTTTGCTAAAGCTAGAGGAGGTTCTTGGTTCACTTTATAGGAAATACAAAAAGTTAGTTGTATGTGGTGACTTTCTGTTCCGACACTGACAATGTTGAGTGTTTATGGAAAAAGTTCAAGGCAACCGTTAAATGCGTTTTAGACAGGTACGTGCCGAGCAAAACTCTGAGGGACGGGAAAAACCCACCGTGGTACAACAACAAAGTTAGGAAACTACTGCGAAAGCAAAGAGAGCTTCACTCCAAGTTTAAACGCAGCCAAAACCTCTCAGACAAACAGAAGCTAAACGATGTCAAAGTTAGCGTAAGGAGGGCTATGCATGAAGCGTTTAGTGAATTCGAAAGTAAAATACTAGGTACCGACTTGACAGAAAATCCTAGGAAGTTCTGGTCTTACGTTAAATCAGTAAGTGGCTCGAAACATCATGTCCAGACACTCTGGGATGATGATGGCATTGAAACAGAGGATGACAAGCGTAAAGCTGAAATACTAAACACCTTTTTCCAAAGCTGTTTCACAGAGGAAGACCGCACTGCAGTTCCTTCTCTAAATCCTCGCACCAACGAAAAAATGGCTGACATTGAAATAAGTGTCCAAGGAATAGAAAAGCAACTGGAATCACTCAACAGAGGAAAGTCCACTGGACCTGACGGGATACCAATTCGATTCTACACAGAGTACGCGAAAGAACTTGCCCCCCTTCTAACAGCCGTGTACCGCAAGTCTCTAGAGGAACAGAAGGTTCCAAATGATTGGAAAAGAGCACAGGTAGTCCCAGTCTTCAAGAAGGGTCGTCGAGCAGATGCGCAAAACTATAGACCTATCTCTCTGACGTCGATCTGTTGTAGAATTTTAGAACATGTCTTTTGCTCGAGTATCATGTCGTTTTTGGAAACTCAGAATCTACTATGTAGGAATCAACATGGATTCCGGAAACAGCGATCGTGTGAAACCCAACTCGCATTATTTGTACATGAAACCCAGAAAATATTAGATACAGGCTCCCAAGTACATGCCATTTTCCTTGACTTCCGGAAGGCGTTCGATACAGTTCCGCACTGTCGTCTGATAAACAAAGTAAGAGCCTACGGAATATCAGACCAGCTGTGTGGCTGGATTGAAGAGTTTTTAGCAAACAGAACACAGCATGTTGTTCTCAATGGAGAGACATCTACAGACGTTAAAGTAACCTCTGGCGTGCCACAGGGGAGTGTTATGGGACCATTGCTTTTCACAATATATATAAATGACCTAGTAGATAGTGTCGGAAGTTCCATGCGGCTTTTCGCGGATGATGCTGTAGTATACAGAGAAGTTGCAGCATTAGAAAATTGTAGCGAAATGCAGGAAGATCTGCAGCGGATAGGCACTTGGTGCAGGGAGTGGCAACTGACCCTTAACATAGACAAATGTAATGTATTGCGAATACATAGAAAGAAGGATCCTTTATTGTATGATTATATGATAGCGGAACAAACACTGGTAGCAGTTACTTCTGTAAAATATCTGGGAGTATGCGTGCGGAACGATTTGAAGTGGAATGATCATATAAAATTAATTGTTGGTAAGGCGGGTACCAGGTTGAGATTCATTGGGAGAGTCCTTAGAAAATGTAGTCCATCAACAAAGGAGGTGGCTTACAAAACACTCGTTCGACCTATACTTGAGTATTGCTCATCAGTGTGGGATCCGTACCAGATCGGGTTGACGGAGGAGATAGAGAAGATCCAAAGAAGAGCGGCGCGTTTCGTCACAGGGTTATTTGGTAACCGTGATAGCGTTACGGAGATGTTTAACAAACTCAAGTGGCAGACTCTGCAAGAGAGGCGCTCTGCATCGCGGTGTAGCTTGCTCGCCAGGTTTCGAGAGGGTGCGTTTCTGGATGAGGTATCGAATATATTGCTTCCCCCTACTTATACCTCCCGAGGAGATCACGAATGTAAAATTAGAGAGATTAGAGCGCGCACAGAGGCTTTCAGACAGTCGTTCTTCCCGCGAACCATACGCGACTGGAACAGGAAAGGGAGATAATGACAGTGGCACGTAAAGTGCCCTTCGCCACACACCGTTGGGTGGCTTGCGGAGTATAAATGTAGATGTAGATGTAGATGTAGACTTCAATATTAATTTATAAGTGATTGGTGCAAGGAAGCGGATGCTGGCAGACCTCTTTAATTCATATAATCTTATGCAAACCATATTCTTTCCAACGAGAGTGCAAGGGAACAGTAGAACAACCATAGACAACATTTTTGTTCATTCCTCATTACTAGAAGGACATTCTGTTAGCAAAAAGGTGAATGGCCTTTCAGATCATGATGCACAAATTTTAACTTTAAAAGATTTTTGTGCTGCAACACGTGTTAAATATAGTCATCAGCTGTTCAGGAAAGCTGATCCAGTTGCTGTAGAGACCTTTGTAAACCTTATAAAGGAACAAGAGTGGCAAGATGTTTATAGCGCTGATACAGTAAACGATAGATATAATGCTTTTCTCAAGACTTTTCTCATGCTCTTTGAAAGTTGCTTTCCGTTAGAACGTTCAAAACAGGGTACTAGCACAAACAGGCAGCCTGGGTGGTTGACTAAAGGGATAAGAATATCTTGTAGAACAAAGTGGCAATTATATCAAAACGTTAAAAACAGTCAAAATCTAAATGCAGCAGAACATTACAAACAGTATTGTAAGGTGCTTAAAAATGTTATTAGGAAGGCAAAAAGTATGTGGTATGCAGATAGAATAGCTAAGTCTCAGGATAAAATTAAAACCATATGGTCAGTCATAAAGGAAGTGGCTGGTCTGCAGAGACAGGTCGAGGATATAGAATCAGTGCGTGGTGGGAATGTCCGTGTTACTGATAAGTCACATATATGTACAGTATTTAATAATCACTTTCTGAATATAGCAGGTGAACTAAATAGAAACCTAGTCCCAACAGGGAATCATATAGCGCTCTTAGAAAAAAGTGTTCAGAGACTGTTACCTGAAATTCTCCTCCATGATACTGACAAGACGGAGATTGAGTTAATAATTAAATCACTAAAGACCAAGAACTCTCATGGATATGACGGGGTATCTAGCAGAATACTGAAGTATTGTTCTATGTATGTTAGCCCAGTTCTCAGCCATATCTGTAACTTTTCCTTTAGGAGTGGTCGGTTTCCTGACCGATTAAAGTACTCGGTACTGAAGCCACTTTATAAAAAGGGAGACATTGATAATGTTGACAATTTTAGACCTATTTCTATGCCATCGGTGTTTGCTAAAGTTATCGAGAAGGTTGTATATACAAGGTTACTGGAGCATTTAAATTCACATAATTTGCTGTCAAATGTTCAGTTTGGTTTTAGAAATGGTTTAACAACTGAAAATGCTATATTCTCTTTTCTCTGTGACGTTTTGGACGGATTAAATAAAAGGTTGCGAACGCTAGGTGTTTTCTTTGATTTAACTAAGGCTTTTGACTGTGTTGACCACAAAATACAGTATTACTGCAGAAGTTGGACCATTATGGAGTAAGGGGAGTAGCTTACAATTGGTTCGCCTCTTACTTTAAGACGGTTCAATCCCGCGTCCGGCCATCCTGATTTAGGTTTTCCGTGATTTCCCTAAATCGCTTCAGGCAAATGCCGGGATGGTTCCTTAGAAAGGGCACGGCCGATTTCCTTGCCCATCCTTCCCTAATCCGAGCTTGTGCTCCGTCTCTAATGACCTCGTTGTCGATGGGACGTTAAACAGTAATCTCCTCCTCCTCCTCCTCTTACTTTAAGAACAGAAAGCAGAGGGTAATTCTCCGCAATATTGAGAGTGGTAGTGATGTTCAGTCCCAATGGGGCACTGTTAAGTGGGGCGTTCCCCAAGGGTCGGTGCTGGAGCCACTGCTGTTTCTTATTTATATAAATGATATGCCTTCTAGTATTACAGGTGATTCAAAAATATTTCTGTTTGCTGATGACACCAGCTTGATAGTGAAGGATCTTTGTGTGTAATATTGAAACAGTAACAAATAATGTAGTTCATGAAATAAGTTCGTGGCTTGTGGAAAATAATTTGATGCTAAATCACAGTAAGACTCAGTTTTTACAGTTTCTAACGCACAATTCAAAAGAACCGATATTTTGATCAGACAGAATAGGCATATTATAAGCGAGACGGAACAGTTCAAGTTCCTAGGCATTCGGATAGATAGTAAGCTGTTGTGGAAAGCCCATGTCCAGGATCTTGTTCAGAAGCTAAATGCTGCTTTATTTACCATTAGAACAGTATCTGAAATAAGTGACACTTCAACACGAAAAGTAGTCTACTTCGCATATTTTCATAAGCTTATGTCGTATGGTATTAATTCTTCTGATTCAAAAAGGGTATTTTTGGCTCAAAAACGGGCTGTTCGAGCTATATGTGGTGTAAGTTCGAGAACCTCTTGTCGACCCCTATTCAAAAATCTGGGAATTCTGACATTGCCCTCACAGTATATATTTTCTTTAATGTCGTTTGTTGTTAGCAATAATAGCCTATTCCCAAGAGTTAGCAGCTTTCACTCAGTTAATACTAGGCAGAAATCAAATCTGCATGTAGAATGCACTTCCTTGACTCTTGTGCAGAAAGGAGTGCAGTATTCTGCTGCATCCATTTTCAATAAGCTACCACAAGAACTCAAAAATCTTAGCAGTAGCCCAAACTCTTTTAAGTCTAAACTGAAGAGTTTCCTCATGGCTCACTACTTCTATTCTATTCGAGGAGCTCCTGGAAGAGCTAAAAAATTAAGCAAATTCCAGTGTTAGATTCTTGATTTTCTTCATTTTAACTTACGACTTGTCACCTGAATTTGTTTTTTTATATTTCATTTTATCTGTTTCTAATATCATGTTATAATTTCATGTATTGACTCGTTCCATGACCATGGAGACTTCTCCTTAATTTGGTCCCACAGAACAATAAATAAATAAATAAAAAATAAAATAAATAAATATACCGAAGTTTAATGGCTGTATTCTAAGATGCACCATGCAGTATACACTCGCACACGTTGATAGTTAGTACTGTGACTCTGCATCTGATCGTAACCTTGTTCAGTTTGGCAATGAACTGGCAATAGAGCCCAGTATATTCATATTTTATACTGTAGTCAAAGGTGATACGTACATTCTTTTTGATATTAACAGCGTTTGATAAATAGTTCACCCAGATGTGTGAGGACTATCAAGGAGTAAAGATGTTGAGACTCATAACAGCACTCCCTGCTCTGGGACACTGTAACTATTAGCGCCAATGGTGTTTAATAAGCGAAAAATACACACACTTATGTAATCATGTTTTTTTTTCATTGCAAGCAAGGCCAAGTCATCGCAGCAGCAATCTGAAGTGGCACTTATAACATTAGTCATAGATTAAGCCATAGAGGTTGTAAATGCATCAGTGTTGATATAATGTTAGACTGAGAGCTCTATCCTGTGGTATTTGAAAACCAATGATTTACCGATGCTAAAATAATGTTATGCCAGGATGACTGACTTCGACTGTGTGATACCAATGCTGATTTTAGACTTGTTCCACAGAAATGTTCACTCTCCATTAGAGATGCTGAGAGACCATACGATTGCAACAGGAGACATCCCTGGAATGTATAAAATATATAACAGCAGAAAGTGCATCTATCTACAGGAAGAAACATTTCAGGATTTAATGTACATCAGTTATGGTTAAAGTGTACTTTTGCTGCTGACTAAGGTGGCAATCTCATATCTTTCGATTCCATCTACATCTATATTCTGCAAACCATCACGAGGTGCATGGCGGAGGGTACATCTCATAGCACCAGTAATCAGAGTTTCTTCCTGTTCCATTCACTCATGGAGTGTGGGAAGAATGATTAACTGAATGCATACATGTGAGCAGTAATTGTTCTAATCTTATCCTCACGATCTCTAAGTGAATGATATGTATGGGATTGTAATATATTCTTAGAGTCATCACTTAAAGCATGGTCTTGAAAATTCGTTAACAGGCCTTCTCGGGATAGTTTGTCTATTTTCAAGAGTCTTCCAGTTGAGTGCCTTCAATATCTCTGTGGCAGTCTGCCATGGTTGAAACAAAGCTATAACCATTTATGCTGCACTTCCCTGTATAATGTATATGTTCAGTGTCCCCTGTTAGTCTTACCTGGTACGGGTCACATTCGAGCAATATGCTAGAACCAGTTGCGTGAATGATTTGCAAGCAATCTCGTTTGTAGACTGATTGCACTTGCTCAGTATTCTACCAATGAACCATAGTCGACCATCTGCTTTACCCACAACTGAGCCTATGTGACCATTACTTTTAATATCCCTACAAAGTGTTACATCCAGGTATCTGTATGAGTTGGCCAATTCCAACAGTGACTCATTGATATTATAGTCATAGGATACTACGTTTTTTCGTTTTGTGAAGAGCACAACTTTACATTTCTGAACATTTAAAGCAATTTGTCAATCTCTGCACTAATTTGAAATCCTATGAGGAACTCACTGATTATTTACGCAACTTCTTTCAGATATAACTTCATAGATAACTTCGTCACTTGGAAAAGGTCTCAGGTTACTATAAATATTTCTACAAGGTCATTAATATGCATCAACAGCAACGGTCGCAACACACTTCCCTGGGCCACACCTGAAGTTACTTCTACATCTGACAATGACTGTCCATCCAAGATAAAACGATATGTCCTCCCTACCAAAAAATGCTAAATACAGTAACAAATTTCACTTTATACATCTGATCGAACTTTTGACAATAGGTGTTGGTATGGTACTGAGTCTAATGCTCTTCGGAAATCAAGAAATAGTGCATCTACTTGACAGCCTTGATCCAAAGGTTTCCGTATTCGAGTGAGAAAAGTGCAAGTTGGGTTTTGCATGATCGATGTTTTAGGAATCCATGCTTGTTGGTGTTGAGGAGGTCATTCTGTCGAAGATACCTCATTATGTTTGAGTTCAGAATTTGTTCTAAGATTCTGCAACAAATCGATGTCAAGGATATTGGATGGTAGTTTTGTGCGATGCTTCTATTACCCTTTCTGTAGAACCGCATAGTCTAGGCGCCTTTCCACTGTTCTCTCGGCTCTCCCCGTCGGTGATCTGAGTCCTCCCTACGGCATGAGTGTTCGTCTTGTCCTTAGCGGAAGTTAGTTCAGTAGTGTATGAGCCTAGGGACCGATGACCTCAGCAGTTTGGTCCCATAAGAACTTACCACCACCTTCCTGTATAGGAGTGTGGCCTGTCCTCGTGTCCAAGAACTAAACATGGTTTTTGATAAGTGGTCTACAATAGATTGTAGTTTGAGAAGGAGCTAACTCAGCCGAAAATTTAGTATAGAATCTACCAGGGATTTCAGCGGACCCTGGAGCTTTGTTCTGTTTGAAGATTTCAGTTGTTCGTCAATCTCAGTCTTCTTTTCAGTGGTATGAGGATGAATCTGTGGCGTTTCTGCTGGGTTTCCCTATGTAAAGGGACATTTGAAAACAGAGTTAAGCATTTCACCTTTTGCTTTGCTGCCTTCAATTTCAGTTCCTGTCTCATTTGCTAGGGACTGGACATTAACTTTGGTGCCACTAACAGCCTTTACATATGGCCAAAATTTCTTTGGTTTTTGTCAAATACCATTTGACGATATTCTGCTATGGTAGTTGCTGAAGGTCTCACACATTACTCACTTGATAGCCAAATGTGTTTCATTCAGCATCTCTCTGTCTATAGCCCTATGCTTTGTTTTACACCTATTACACAGTAATCCCTGTTACCTTAGAAGTTTCTGTACAGTAACTGTATACCATGGACATTCCTTCCGATTATGATTTGTTCTACTGGCTACATATCTATCCAGTGCATAGTCAACTGTTCTTTTAAACCTGAGTCATAGTTACTCTACATGCTCCTGCCCTGTGCTGAAAGTCTTAAGTTCTTCATTGAGATATAAGACTACTGATTTTTTATCTTTTTTACTGAACATATATATATCTTTCTGCTTATTTTAATTGTTTTTTGTACTTCATACTCTAGTAATCATTGTTGCCACAACCACGCCATGGTCTCTAATACCAACCAGTTTAGATGTGGTCGTTCACAAATAGATCAGGCCTAATTGTTGCCATTAGGCCCAATATATTCCCATCATTGGTGGGGTTCCTAACTACCTGTTCTAGGTAGTTTTCAGAGAAGGCGATTAGTAAGGTTGCCCAGGATGTCCTATCACGCCCACCACTAACAAAACTGTAATCTTCCCAATTAATTGTTGGATGATTAAAGTCTCCACCAGTGATTAGAGTATGATTGGGGAACTTATGTATGTGTGAACTGAGGATTTCTGTAAAGTTTTCGGTTACATCAGACAAGTCTAGTGGCAGAGGGATCCAATTATAATTCTATGCCATCCCTGATAGTGAGTCTTCCCCAAACAATCTCACATGCATCTTCAGTTTCTATCTTCGTGGGTTTGAGTTTCTTGTCTGCTGTGACAAATATGCCACCTCCATTTCCCATTTACCTATCCGTTCCATGCATACTTAAATTTTCCCCCAAAATCTCAATGCTATCAATTTCAGGTTTTCCACAAGACTATGAAAACTCTGCACTCATTGGAAGAAACCATCACTCATCTCTATGATACATACTGTGCATTGATGGAATTATAAATATATGAGGCAACGATGCCCAGTGTAAGTAGAGAACTAAGATCTAATTTTAATATGTTCATATACACAGCTATTTTTAAGTGTTTGTAGGTAAAAGGTTAATAGCTGCATGTGCATGTTCTCTATAAAATACCCTGCATGCCAACGTGAATGAGTAGTTGTCAGCATGACAGAGTGGATGAAACATCCTTGTCACAATAGTCTTACAATAACCAGCTGGTACAGCAATGAGGTTGGATACCAGAGTAAAAAAGACTGGAGAATGGATCATTCCTTCACAATAACATACACGCTTTAATTGTTGAAGCATATGACTGTGGAAGACTTGTCATTCTACCACTGTTACAACATCCTGATGGGATCTGCTTCAAGCAGGTATATATTTTTCAACAGCATTATTACAGCCAAAATAGCTGCACAGTATCAATGCAGTATCTTACCAGAAATTCAGCGAAAGCAGTGATATTTCAACATCTGAAAAAATAAAACCAAACAGCTATTCGTATTTGGCTGCATCACAATGAAGATCCAGGATCAGAGCCTCAAATATTTTTGTTCTAACCATCATGTGAAAGTAGATGTGTTCTGCTTGAGCCAGACATACTCCAGGATTCTGAAGCCATTGCTAAGGAATAGTGTGAATCTTATCATTGCTTTCAAATAAGACAATACGAATTTAAAACATATTTACCAAGCGCATGTAGGAACTGACATGACATTCAATGACTTTGTCACGATATGCAATAAAATGAGGAAGGTCAATGATGGTCCACACAGATGAAAATTCGAGGAGACGTTGCTTAAAAAGTAACTGTATGTAACTGTTTCAGTACACTGTACACTGTGGATTAATTTTCAGACATTCAATGCACACATTCAAAGGGTGTGAAGCACAGACCAAACGTTTGCACATTGCTGGAAAAATAGAGCCAGTCAGTGTAAGATTAGTTGAACTGGATAAGTGTCAACACAGCTATGAAAGGTGAAGCTGAGGTGCAGCAGATGAATGTTAGAATCCAGTTATGTAAGTAGGCAGTCTACACAAAGTTGACACAATTGGACAGCCTTATCAAGCCAGCAGCTACAAAAGGCGAATCTCAGGTGCAGCAGTTGAATGGTGGGATACAGTCATACATCGATGTGATAAATGCAAAGATCAACGAGGCTCTTATGGAATGCAGGCAGTAGCTGTGAAGGTCCATAGAATTGAATGTATACATTAAAGGAGATAAAAGAAGTCTCCCCCTGTCAATATTGTGGAAAGAAAAGCCTGGGAAGAATAAAGTGAAACCCTTCTGAGGTTAGTCAGTGTATTTAATGGAAAGGTTGACGAGACTGAGAAAACCGTGTGTAAGACTTTATAAGATGTGTGCTGCCTCGAATTGTAATCAGTATGAAACAGCATTTCAACAAAACGCAGTGTCATTGCGGCGCACAAAGCTTTTTGTCATGAACTACGACTCCTAAAACTAGGGCAACAGGAACAGGAACAGCCTCTCTCTGTAGCATTTAGACCTGTTACAGAACGTATTAAACAGCTCTCACACACGGTGGCCTATGACGGTAGAAAACGAGAAGAAGAAAGATATACTATGGCCAATTTCATAATCATGACACTGTCAGCAAAACTGAAGCGACGTATGTCAGACAGGATTGGTCATGCAAGTTGGGAAATCATCTTATATGAGTCTGCTTCTCCACATACTTGATTCAGATTGGAGATAAAAGCATTTTAATGAGCGCCCTATTTAGTGGAACTAATGTTCTTAAAAACTTTGAACCTCCAAAGTATTTTCCAAAAGAGATAAAAGTGTTTGTTGAACTGTTATATATGATTAATGTACATACTCAAATCCACATGCAAGTGGGCGAATAAAAAGCCCAAACAGTAGGAAACACAAGGATATAATTAGACTCATGGTAGCTGGAGTATGTGGTGCAGAGAAAGGCATAGAAGTTCAACATAAAAGGCTGAACACTTTACCTCTGGAATACATGAACTGTGATGACATGAACGGAATCATAGAATGGCTAGGACTTCTAACAGCATCAGTCACCACAGGGAATACATCTTACATAAATGAAATAACATTAGTCATTTCAGAGCTTTGAGAAAAACACATTGTTGAATAATAATTATGGAGACAGTGGTCCATGAACACCTCACCCCTGCACACAAAACATTCATGCATAGAAGTGTTATAAAATGAAGACTGGATGATTTATAGCAGACAGATCTCGTAGATATGTGAGAATATTTACAACAAATAAATGCTTCAAATCCATTTCGATGATCGTACACACATATTCCAAATGTTCTGTATTCCTGCCTGTGAAGACAATGATGGGGAAGGAAGTTGTGCAGGTCTATGAACAAGTGCTGCAGACTGGGACAAATCAGTGTCCTGACGATGTACAAACCGACCACAATAGTGTTGAATTTTACTATAGGTTATCGAACAATACAGATTAAATCACTGTTCAGCATTCTCCCACTTGAAACTTACTGTTCTTGAAAGTCTGAACAGGATAATCAAAAACTGGATGTGTATGCAATTTAATCCTTGAGGCTCACACAAATAGGTAGACATTCTCTCACAAATTATTGAGGAGTACAGTCAAACTAATCATGATAAATTAAGATGAAACTGAAAGATATATGTGATATTGAGTTCTTGGTACAGTATACAATCTCATTAAGATGGTAGATCCACGCAAGCAGAAGTTTAATGTAGGAGATTTGGTGCATGTATCCAAAAACAAAAGAGTATTTGTAAAGTCTTAAATGCTGAACTGGTCAGTTGCAATCTGTAGTTGCTTACTGATGATGCTGTGATGTACGAGAAGGTGTCGAAGTTGAGTGACTGTGGGTGGATGCAGGATGACTTGACAAAATTTTTGACAAAATTTATACTTGCAATGAATGGCAACTAGCACCAAATGCAGAAAATTGTAAGTTAATGTGGATGAGTAGGGAAAACAAACCCATAACGTTCAGATACAGGGTCAGTAATTTCCTGCTTGACACAGTCATGTCATTTAAACATCTGAACATAATGTTCCATGCAATATTAAATGGAATGAGTGTGTGAGGAGTGAGGTGGGGAAGGCGAATGGTCGACTTCAGTTTATTAGGAGAATTTTGGGAAAATCTGTAAAGGAGGCCGCATGTAGGACGCTAGGATGACCTATTTTTGAGTACTGCTTGAGTGTTTGAGATTCGTACCAAGTCGTTTAAAACATTTTATATGCCACAGTTTCTTTCTGGCAGCCAATTTTAATATTGTCGTTGGGCAAATTTTAATGGAAAACGTGGTTTGTGGAAACCTTAATCGCCAAGTTAATTTCAAAGATATCAGAATAATTAAAAAAACTGTTGTGTTCAGAATGAAATGAACTTCAGGCATACATTTTTAAATTTTTATGTCAGGCAAGAGAGTCAGTCAAAGTTTTATGAAGGAAGAGAGACTCACTAATAATATGTTATTTCTGTGCTGAACACTTACATAACTATCTGCAGTATAAGTTTTAGTCCTGAGAACGCACTTTTTTTTCTTCTAGATCTTTTTTAAAACAGCAAAATGCCTATTAACATCAGTGTTTGCAGGTCAATATCTGAAAAGGGACTGAAATGAAACAAGTGAAAATTTTACAGAATGTTCTTTATAGTCATAGGAATATGTCATAAAAATTATGACTGAGGCTCAACTACACTGAGTGTAACAGAGCAGTGAACTTCAGTAAAAACTCTACATGCTTGTGGAGTGCCAAGTTAACAAACAAGGGCTAGAAAATATTACAATTGACATTGGTCGAATGATGTTTAAAACATTACATGAAATAAATGATAAAATATTGCTACTTTTAAATAACAATAGCCAGCGATAAGAATAGTTAAGAGTTACAATTCTTAAACTTAATTTACTGATACATTTGTTGTGCTACACTTGTGTACAATACACACGCAATACTGTTTCTCTAAACTTCAATTTAACTACTTGCCAGTTGCAATTTTCATTAGAGAGTTAAATGAACACAATATTTCGTTGCATAGGTTATCAGTTATGTTGTGTGTTCTAACAGACACTGTAATGAGTTCCTATGGAGTCACTTTTCGTACTACACACATAAAAAAAAGTTTTTCATCACCTTGCTGCTCACGAAAACCACAAATTGCATGTTGTACCACCATACAGCGACACCTTTGGAGGTGGTGCTCCAGATTTTTATACACCCTGTTTCGCTTAATCCCCACTGCACTATTGAGTTAATATGTAGTTTATATGGCATAATATTTTAATTAACTGTATATTGCTTATTATTGGGAGCAAAACAGATAAAATATGATTCTCACTATTAGTTTCTGCAGTTGAAAATATTTTAACTTTGTACATCTTGACCTGATACGTGGGGATTCACACAACACTAAAAGATTTCCACCTGTGCAAATATGATTTTTAATTTGCAAACTATTTTTATATAACCCTGATCTGGCTTGTTAGAAATGGAACACGGTATCATTACTGTAACTAATTATGAAATTAAACAATTTGGTTTTTGGATTATTAGCCAGAACAAGTTTCATCCCAGCAGTCTTTGATATCACACAAGTAAAATTTTATTACTCTTATTTACGTAAATTATTTACGTCACTGATATTGTAATAGCAGTTGCTCATGTCCACCTGACAATGATATAGTAAAATCCACCACTCACCTCTGATGTCTCTGGGAAGCTGAAAGAAATAATTTTGATGTACCATTACCTGCCCACGGGAAAACTGCTTTCCTTCAATTTAATTTGGATTTGCCGCTGCAGCAGCTCCCGCGATTTCTGCACAGCTCTGCATCATGAAAAATTCTAAATATGCTGAAAATGGCTAAAAAATGTGCAATGAAATACTGGAGAAGCTAGCAATAAATTATTACAAGTATTTTTAACAATTTCTATATTCAAAAATCAACATAAATTTAAAGTACACACCTTTTTCATCTATCAGCCTCCAATGGTGTGTTTCTCAAACAAGGAACAAAAGAAAAATAACTAAGCATTCACTCTAGCGTTACAGGTTCTTACAACTTTAATGGCTACAAGAAGACAGAGAGAGTAATGTTTTAACCTCCACTATTTATAGGCAATTTAATATGTATCTTTGTTATCTTTTTAAATTAGCATTGTTTAATTTGATTTTTATACTCACCAACCACAAACATTACTTGCAAAATATAGATACATAATTATTGCACAAACATAGAAACGAAAAAAGATTATTTCTTTTGTTTTACAGTCTACATAATCGACAAACGTTCATATAGAAATGAAATAATAATACTGCTAAATGAAATAATAATAATAATAATAATAATAATAATAATACTGATAATTTTTTCTTTTTTTCATATATTACAATGATTTTGTGAATGTCTTGCCAGGGTGCCTACTCTGAATCTTTCCGCCATTGTGCCGATCCTTTCGGTACTCAAGAGCACCGGAAGGTCTAGTACTCAAATTAGAGTCCCTGCAGTATTCAGTATGCATTTCGGTAGCGATACCGTTCGGGTCTAGAGAACCGAAGCGCTGTTGTCGGTTTGTGTCGCGCAAGCCAATCAAAAGCAAGCGGCCACAGATCCACGCATGCGCACTGCAGCCCGCACAGCGCCACGAACACAAAGTGCCTAACAGAAGACACAGGCGCGCTATTCTCCCAAGTACCGAAAATTGCGTTTACGTTGCCATAACGCCTTCCATCGAGCTGACGTGCCCGCGTTCATCGCCCTTGCCTCCTCCTTAACAGTATCAGGTGCAGTATATCCATTTCCATGATTCTCAGCTGAAATGCATAAAATTTTTTACTGTTTCTCCGACCGCATGTTTCCATGCATGCATAATAACGATAGCGTATTTGATTGTATTCTACAGATTGTCGTAAATGCTGCATTATGTCGTCTTATTCTCATTCACACTGACATCTTGTTTTGGATTTTACGTTTCGCAAAATGAGTTAGAAATAGTGTGTAGTACCACATTGTACTAATACATACATAAAAACACCCGAAAAATTGATTCTGAGAGTTTCAAAGAATAAGAAGATAAACAGAATGTGGTTACAACTCGCTCCTAGAGATCCAAATGATTAAGTAGCTCACTTCCCTATATGATACGTCTACGATTTGGGTCTTAAAAACAAAATTGAAAAAAAAAAAAAACGGAAGTTCGAGAGCTCCTGCAGTTCGTCGAAGTTTATAACATGCATCTCAAAATAATGGTTCAAATGGCTCTGAGCACAATGGGACTCAACTGCTGAGGTCATTAGTCCCCTAGAACATAGAACTAGTTAAACCTAACTAACCTAAGGACATCACAAACATCCATGCCCGAGGCAGGATTCGAACCTGCGACCATAGCGGTCTTGCGGTTCCAGACTGCAGCGCCTTTAACCGCACGGCCACTTCGGCCGGCATGCATCTCATGAATGAAAATGTTTCGTATATAGCGCTACAGTCTAAAAATATTACGGCAGAGATCTTTCATCTCTGTCTACTGTGGTTGGGGTTCAAATGGCTCTGAGCACTATGCGACTTAACTTCTGAGGTCATCAGTTGCCTAGAACTTAGAACTAATTAAACCTAACTAACCTAAGGACATCACACACATCCATGCCCGAGGCAGGATTCGAACCTGCGACCGTAGCGGTCGCTCGGCTCCAGACTGCAGCGCCTAGAACCGCACGGCCACTCCGGCCGGCAGGCCTGTGGTTGGGGATTTGATCGCAGGTAAATACTTGTGACAAGGAAGATTATGAAGATGACTGCTGCTAGATACATTCCCAGTAATTTAAGTTGTACTCTTAGATTCCTGTCTAACCGCGTACTCGGAAATCGCTACATATTCGGAAAAATGGTGAATTATTTCTGACACGAAAAAATGTAAAGGTCACTGTCGGTTGCTTCACTAACAGCAATTTCATCTCGAACAATATTTCGTATTTTAAACACACACAAATCACGAAATCATTACTGAGGAAGTGCGCTCTTACGTGTAAGTAATAACGAATATTGCAGAAAAATCTTAACTTACACGAATAACAACGTCTCAGAACGTGTTGGATATATGAAGAGGAAAAAAAAAAGTTTTGCATCCACCCATGTGCGAATCTGTGTCCTTTCGCATCGCATTCCCGCGCGCTTACCACTTTTTTTTTTTTTTAGCCGTTGACTCATTTTTTTATTACAGAGGGCAGCTAACTCTCTTTTTTTTATACACCAAAAACAGTGACAAAAATGGCTACAATGAAATAACATAAATAAGGTGACAGATAATTGCAGTCATAAATTACAGCATTCAAAAAATGAGTCTTTAGCAGTAGCACAATTTAGCACCTTCACTGTAACCTTCAACTGGTGGCAGATCAGCATGCACATTTTCTTCTTCTGCAGCCGGTTCCTCATCATCATTTCCCAGACCCAAATTAATCATTCAGTAAATCCTTGATATGTGTTCCTTCCACGGTAAATTACATGGACAGAAGAGAAGTCTCGAACAGCGACATCGCAAAATATTTCACTTCCTTGTTATTTTTGTCAGTTCCAGCCTTCTAAACGCATCTATAGGGAGTTCAAGATCTTCCTTTATATCAGACACCAGATGTTTCTCACCATATTCTTGTATCTGCTGTACTACTGACTTATTTTTCATGTGTGACTTGCAGGTGAGGTTAGGGTCGGGAACGTGCCCCAATCCATTCCCTCCCTACTAGGAATCCAGTTCCTAACCTCTACCCATTCGGTTGAAGACAATTCGGAGCATGTTACCATATTTCTTATTGTGATTCTGATATTTGAGTATTTTCTCGAATTCATTTTCCATATACATCTTGTATTCAATATGTTCATCACTCCCAATATTGTTAAAAACATAACTTGTATATTTGCCCATTAACCAAATGACTGCGTTATTTTTTGCCTGAGGGTAGTAACTTTCCTCTGGTCTGAAGTAAATGTTAGTTGGTACATTGTTTGCTGAAGTTCTTGTTATTTGAGCAATTTTCTCCCTGGTCCACCTCCAGTTGATAATCCGATCTCCACAAGTGTAACGATGAGGCACACTATCAACGAGGTTGCATTTGCTGCAGAGGTTTGTGTCACTTAAACCGATGGCAAAGAGACGCTCATTAGTGCTGATGATGTTATTGACTACCTTGTACCACGCTGTTCTCATGTCAGACGAAAGAACATCACTACTGATGTTTTTCCAGACCACATTCCATGCTATTCCAGCATATTTGGTTTCTATGTTATTTTTCCTTTCATGTTTCCGTCTTTCAGCTAAAATCGTCTTTGCTGTAACGTTTTTGGAGTTTAAAATCTTTTTGCTGAGATAACTTAGTTCAAGTTAATACTCCCTAATGTGTTTCAGCTTAAAACTTATTTGTTTGTATATTTATCGGCGGCTCTACACTTTCTGGCCTGACAATATCGTATAGTTTTGCTGTAATGCACCCTGGATCATTACACATTATGCTCCATGTTCGTTTGACATACAATGCCATCGCTTTAGACTTGATGTCGGTTATACCCATTCCTCCATTGCTTGGATCCAAAACTGCTGTCTTCACCGGCACTCGAAACAATTTCCCTTTCCACAAGAACTTTGCTAAGGTGGACATGATCGTCTTCGCCACCATTGATGGAATGGGGAGAACGTGTGCTATGTTGTAGGCCTTGGACAAAATATACGTGTTGATAAACAGTATTCTCTGGAACTGGTCTATGCTACGTTGACAGTTTTCAATCAAAGCTCCCTTGATTTTTCTTGCCACCTCCCGCCAATTTATTGCTATCAGTTTTAAAAGGGACGTTGTCAATGCCATTCCAAGAGCTTTGTGTTCATTTATGGTGCGCCCACTCAATGCGTAAGTTAGCAAGCCGCTTTATATTTAGAAATTTACTTTTATTTTCATTTACCCTCGCACCTGATGCGGAACAGTATTTTGCAAGTATCATCTCTAGTTGTGTCACATCTGTTTAGTCTCTGATGATTACGCGTACATCGTCCGCGTAAGCACCTACCACGGTCTTTGTTCCTTGAATGGTAATGCCTGTCAGCCTGTGCTGTAGCTGTCTCAAGAAAGGTTCCAGCGATATAACGAACAGGAGCATGGATAAGGGGTTTCCTTGGGTAACACCCCTTTTTATTTCAATTTTTTTTGTCACTTGACAGTTAACGGAGATTTGTGCAGTAACACCCATTGCCATGTTCTTGATGATGTCGATGGTTTTTGGCAGGAAGTCCATTCGGCGCATTATCTCTATCAGGTATTTGTGATTAATTTGATCAAATGCCTTATGGAAGTCTATGAAAGGCAGTCCGCATTTTATGTTACTTGCCTGCGCTAGCGCAATGACATCGCGATACAAAGCCGCAGTTTTTAAAATCGTTCTTCTAAAAATGGTTCAAATGGCTCTGAGCACTATGGGACTCAACATCTTAGGTCATAAGTCCCCTAGAACTTAGAACTACTTAAACCTAACTAACCTAAGGACATCACACACACCCATGCCCGAGGCAGCATTCGGACCTGCGACCGTAGCAAAACCGTTCTTCTAAGAGTACAAGTCTGCTGTTGGCCTATGATGTCAGCAGTGCATGGTGTAAAGCGCTTGTTAATTACTCGAGCTATAATTTTATAATCTGAATTTAAAAGCGAAATCGGCCGTAGGTAGTTTATTTTTTTGCAGCCTCTGTTCTTCAGGATCAACACGATTTTGCATTGTTTGAACTCTGCAGGCACTGGCTTTCCTTGTAAGACTTCATTGACAATTTCGGTGAACTTTTCTCCTATTAGGGTCCAAAATCGTTTATAGAATTCAATGGGCAGTCCGTCAGGTCCTGGAGATTTTCTAGCAGGGGAGCTGCACACGATTTCTAATACATCTTCCTTGGTGATGTCCGAAGAAATGTTCTCATCATCATCTCGCGATATTCGTGGAAGATATGTACCAAAGAGCTCATCGTATTCTTCTTCGTTTGTTTCCCCTGACGCATACATACGTTCATAGTACGCTGAGATCTCTTTAATTATTTCCTTCTGGGTGGTGATTGTGGTACCATCATCTATTTGAAGTTCATCCATGAAACTTCTTCTTCTATTCTTGGCGTGTCTGACAAGGTGGTACAATGCAGCAGTCTCATCTCAGTGATTGACTTTGCTTTGGAGTTTATTTTAAGTCCCTCCAGTTCCTTACGTTTCAGACTTATTAACTTTGCTTTTATTTTCTTGATGTCTTTTAACCTTGTAGGAATTCCATCTGTCTGATCGTAGAGGCCCCTGAGCACGCTGTAGTAGAATTCTACAGTCTGTTTCCTTTCTCTGGCCATATCTATACTAAAAGATATTAAAACTTTCCTGCCGGCCGGTGTGGCCGTGCGGTTAAAGGCGCTTCAGTCTGGAAACGCGTGACCGCTACGGTCGCAGGTTCGAATCCTGCCTCGGGCATGGATGTGTGTGATGTCCTTAGGTTAGTTAGGTTTAATTAGTTCTAAGTTCTAGGCGACTGATGACCTCAGAAGTTAAGTCGCATAGTGCTCAGAGCCATTTGAACCATTTAAAACTTTCCTTAGCTTCGGTTTCGCTCGTTGGGTCCACCATTCTATCACACTTGGTAAGTTGTTCAGTGAACGGAGACACATTTCCCAAGCACTGGTTAGGGCATCTTCTAAATCTTCTTCTGATAATAACGATATATTTAGTTTCCACTTGCTTCTTACTCTTCGGGTAGGTTGTGGTGTTAAATTTACGCAGGTCAACAACGCACTGTGATCGGAAAAACTAACGGGAACAGTTTCTGTTTTCAGTACTTTTTCTGCTAAATTTTCTGATACGTAAATTCTGTCAGTTCTACTACAGGAATTCGCAACAATATGAGTGAAGTTCACCATTGTTGGGTATTTTATTTCCCACGCATCTTTCAATTTTAAATCAACAACAAGACGTCTCAAGTCAGTTGAGTAATTGAAGTTGGGGATTTGATCCTTTGGACTCAATACACAATTAAAATCTCCCCCTATTATAAGTTGGAGGGGGTTTTTCCCCAGGAAATAAATTACGCTTTCATTAAAGAATGTGGCTCTTGCAGCTCTATTACTGCTGCCAAAAGGAGCATATAAATTGACTATAAGTAACTCCTGCTACATTTATTCCAATACCTCGCCCCGATTCTAATTTATCAACGTCAAGTACGGGGATGCCTTCTCTAACTAAAATGGCCGTGCCAACATTCGTTTCACTGGAAATATTGTAAAAATCAACGTAACTGGAAAAATTTAATTGTGGGAATACCACTTCCTGTAGGAGAGCAATATCCGTCGCTGACTCATACAGAAACTGTTTCAGAGCAGCTATTTTAACATCCGACTGTATCCTATTAATGTTTAACGTGGTAATCGTATATGACTGTAACATAGGGGAGTGACCTTTTTCCCGCTAGTCTATCATTTCATGCCACTCCATGCCGGATACTTCCTGAGAATCTGACTGGAGACCACCGTCACGGTTTGCATTAGAACCTTCCTTTTTACTTTTCTTGCTGTTTGCATTGACACTGGCCTTAACCGAATGTCTGCTCCGCCCACCCCCTGAGCAGTTTTACACCGAGAGCGGTGTCGGTGGATCTGAGGGCCAGTCGTATGCCACCATCTCGTCTGCCAAAGACGGCGCAGAATCAGTTTGCAAACATTCTTCCAATGCCTCATCACTTCTATGAACACTTTCGTTTACTGTTTGTGTGTTATTGCTGTAAAACTCCGCTTCTTCGTCTTGGGATTTGGGCTGTGACGTCTACTGTTGTTGACAATCACTCATTCCTCGTCATGTTTGCTTTCAGTTGCATCCGCGAGTGCATCTGTCTGCATTGATTGACGTACGGGTACTGCAGCGCGGGGTTGTGGCGTCACCAAGAGCAGCGCATTGCCATCTACTGGCGCGTCCAGCGCTACAGAATGGGGCTCTGATGTCACTTCGACCTGTTCGGGTGATGGTGGCGTATTCGATTTGTCTACTGATGTACTTGACTCAGAGGTCGAATCTATGCTGACAATATTGTCTGAAACAGTTTCCAGTACTGTTTTCTGAATGTCACCTACAGCTTTCAGCGACAGGTTGATATCTTCTTCGTCTGTGCTACTGCCGTCACAAGTTCGACGTCTCTTGTTAGTGGCTATACTATTTTTTCCAGCCGGATTGTCTACAGTGTCTTTCCTGAGTAAAGGTGTAAATCCTTCCAGAGTATTTTGTGGCCTGTCGTCTACATTCCCCGAAATGCTGGAAACTTCACCACCTGTCATCTGATTTTCAGTCACAAGATCAGCCAGTGTTAATCTTTTACGCTGTTGTAAATTATTCTGCAATACAAACACCTTTTTGGACAGTTTTGCCGGAGATGCCCGCTTTCATTACATATATGACAAGTCAAATTCTGTCCATTGTATATAACGTGCGTTTTGTAGCCACAAACCAAAATATGAGACGGAATGTCTTGTTTGACATGAATATCGAGAGAACGAACACCACTAAAGCATTGCAATCTATGCTGGCTTGACCATCGTTCATTACGAATTTGCCTGATGTCACTGTATTTAGATAATGCGTCTTTTAAGTAGCAGTTTTCTACCTCAGGGGGCAAATTAAATACTCTGACTTGTTTATAATCAACATCAGCATTTGAAATGGTAATTGTACTCACCGAATTATCGCGATGGCGGAATTCAGCTTTTCCTTCAAATTTCTCCAAAATCCGTTCCAGCACCAACGGGGGAAGCAGCGTCACAAAAAAGCAGTATTGCTCCAAGTCATAATAAGCAGTGTGCGTCTGATCCGAAGTAATGCCAATAACGTCAACGATCCAGTCATGAATTTCTAGTGAACTTGGCTGAACATTACAGGTTGCTCTGTCAAATCCAAATCTTAGGGTAAGCTTTCTGGGAAACATTGTTGCCATGTCAGTAGTTAACAGTTCGCGAAATCAAGGAAACTAAAATGCTGCATCACCACAATCACAATTTTACACAATACTGTTACGCAGAGTCATAAAATCCAAACAGAAGCGCCACAGCGCGTCCGCTCAGGACGGCCGGAGAAGCCGATATTCTGGTCCCAGATAAACGAAACTTTTGTGTAATTGCTTGTCAGAAGGCTATGAACGATAATGGACACCGCTCAAAGTATAACTGTCTGTAATACAACTATATCTTTAAATTATTTCACACTGCGAACCAAACTGCGATCTCTGTTTACGTTGCTAAGCAGAGATACTGAATCTGTGTCCTTTCGCATCGCATTCCCGCGCGCTAACCACTTGGCCGCGCCAGACAACAGATACGCAATACTCAATTCTTGTAGTATTGTGTAGAGGAACGTAGGCTGACTTCGTTGTCAAACGGTGCTGCGTGTAAGTCATAAATGCGTGATAGTTTGGAAGGTTTCCAACATCAGGCTTCACGTAATTGCTTTCCACTGTTACTTGAAAGTTGTACACGTTTCGATAATTACTAACCCATTTGTGGGAAAAATTACACAAAGGCACTAGTAACGTCAGTTCACACTCATGTAATATACGTTGGCAGAGCCGATGTCTTGATATTGAACTTCCTTTAAACTCTTATTTGCATAAAAATAACGTATATTTTGAGAGAATATTGACCGAAAACTTTTTTTATGTAATCATTCACAGTAACAACCTAACCTAACCATATTTCTAAGGAAGGAAAATAGTCAATTATGAACTCACTTTCCAACCGGATGCATCCTCTGGTGATTCTTTAGTAACGCAATCACTAAATACAAAGTTAAAACCGCTAAATATGCTTTAAATAACAAATTATAGGTGTACATAAACCACAGCTCACCGATAGACAGGGCCAGACCGAAATCCAAAACTTCTCAGTACAATTGTCGTAAGATGGGTGGGAGGACCATTCGGTAACAAGTCTCAGAAGCTTACTGAACAGGATATTTCGATAAAGAACCGAAAATGACGTCACTACCGAGACTAACCTACTACACCGATCGGTATGAACGATTCAGAATAAGGCCCCAGGAGACGTCGTCCATAAGCAGCCCTTTTCAATCTATCCCAGCATGTTCGATAGGGTTCATGACTGGAGAACATGCTGGCCACTTCAGTCGAGCGATGTCATTATCCTGAAGGAAGTCATTCACAATATGTGCATGATGGGGGCACGAATTGTAGTCCATGAAGACGAATCCCCCGCCAATATGCAGCCGATATGGTTGTACTTTCGGTCGGAGGATAACATGACGTCCTGTGGCTGCACGAAAAGCGTTTCTCAACATGGTGGTGTCGCTATCAGGGTTCCTCCAAGCCATAACCCATAGGTAGTGGTCATCCACCACACATTTGGGTGGCCTGAGCAAGGCATGTCATCGACAGTTCCTGTCTCTCTGTATCTCCTCCATGTCCGAACAACATCACTTTGGTTCACTCCGAAATGCCCTTGTTGAGAGCCCTTCCTGGCACAAAGTAACAATGCAGATGTGATCGAACTGCATCATTGACCGTCTAGGCATGGTTGAACTACAGACAACACGAGCCGTGTACTTCCTTCCTGGTGGAATGACTGGTACTGATTGGCTGTCAGATCCCTTTTGTATGATAGGTGCTGCTCATGCATGGTTGTTTACATCTTTGGGCGCGTTTAGTGATATCTCTGAACAGTCAAAGGGACTGTGTGTGTGATACAATATCCACAGTCAACGTCCATCTTCAGGAATTATGGGAACCGGGGTGATGCAAAACTTTTTTTGATGTGTGTATTTTCTTTGCAGGCAAACAAGCAATATCATTTTTGGATAGTTGAAAGGCAGTTTTTGGCCCAGAAGTGTTAAAGAAATACACAAAAACATCACTATTATCTTCACTTTTGTCTTGAATTTCTCCAAACCACTACTTCTCAACATACATACAAACAGCAACGTCATTATTTCCAAAAGATGATACATTTCTAAAAAGTATTGAAGACTGATGATCACCAAAGTTTCAGCCTTTAGAAGTAACAAAACATCTTATTTGATTGTCACTTATAGGTATATATTTGTGATAGCTTCTTCTTCATTTCACTGGTAAACAACATTCAAGTCTCTCAGTCAGTTTTGTTTAAATTTGCTCAATTTCATTTGGAGATACAAATATATATTTAATTCCAGTAATATTCTGTTGACAGTGTTTGAACAGATCATATGGGGACAGGATCTGTTTTGTGTAAGGTCTTTGAAGGGAAGTTCGTGTAACTTTTCGTTTTGTTGTTCCACCTATCTCATCACAAGAATTCTTTCGATGTGATAAGGAAAAGAAATTTAACTCTGCTAGTAAATCAGAATCATTATCCTGTTGGCAGACATTAATGAAGTTTTTCTTATTTTTGCACTGCCTGCTTGCACCATCCCTAAAATAAATGACCATTTCCACATTACATATTATATTCTTAATTTCCCTTGTGAGGTGATGTTGAAAAGTGTATGGTCATAGTATTGTGAACAAGATGGTCACTAATTACACAAACAAATTTGCAACATACTTTGTCCTCTTTTTTTTAAAGTGGTTGACAAACGGATGTAATGTTTCTTGCGTCTTTCGCAAGACATGGATTTCAAATGGCATAGTTAGGAAAAGCTAAGCTCTGTGCAAATTTATTGAAGACGCTAACAAACAGTAGGCCTACTACCAAATGCCTGACCCCTTCCCATCAACATATTCCATCTCCATGTGCCGATAAGTGGAACCATAAGCCAAACAAGATGGAAGCCTCAACAGTTGCTGCAAAACCAACAAAAGCTGAAGACTGGGAAATACAGGCCGTGCTCCGCAATAAGACACCACTACCACATGCAGTAAAGAAGAAAGTAGCCACAATAAGTACAGAATGTACATCATCTGCTGCTGAAGTGGTACCACATGCTTCCAAACAGTTTAGTCACATATCATCCTGCAGAAGGTCATGTACTGCTATCTCTGTCTCAAGCCAGTGGCAGATACATATGGAAAGGGGGGGGGGAGCCACCAGTGGGGCGGCATGTAGATGTCAATTGTTGGAGGGAATTGTTGTAAATATTTGTTGAATATTGTTCGCCATCATTTATGAGAGCCCACTGAAAGAAATGATTCTATTCTGTATTTACTTAGCGGGATCAGGTCTATGATTATACATGAAGATTTAGACTTCTAATTGATACATATTTTTAGTAAAGTTTCACACCACAATTTTGTAATATTCATTCTGTTGATACTGACAGTAAATCGCTCAATCCTAAACAGCACTATGAGCAGCTCAGAGGTGACTTCTACTGTACGTTCCCACCAAATTGTCTTTCGCCCTTATAATCAAAATAAATGTTCGTCACAAAAGTGGAAAATAGTTGTCACCATTTGCCACACGGATCTGTAAATATTATGGGTGTCACACTAACAGTTACTTTAGCGAAATCTAAGCGATCCAGAACAGTGTACAGTCCTCGTGAGTTCACTATCTACACTCCTGGAAATTGAAATAAGAACACCGTGAATTCATTGTCCCAGGAAGGGGAAACTTTATTGACACATTCCTGGGGTCAGATACATCACATGATCACACTGACAGAACCACAGGCACATAGACATAGGCAACAGAGCATGCACAATGTCGGCACTAGTACAGTGTATATCCACCTTTCGCAGCAATGCAGGCTGCTATTCTCCCATGGAGACGATCGTAGAGATGCTGGATGTAGTCCTGTGGAACGGCTTGCCATGCCATTTCCACCTGGCGCCTCAGTTGGACCAGCGTTCGTGCTGGACGTGCAGACCGCATGAGACGACGCTTCATCCAGTCCCAAACATGCTCAATGGGGGACAGATCCGGAGATCTTGCTGGCCAGGGTAGTTGACTTACACCTTCTAGAGCACGTTGGGTGGCACGGGATACATGCGGACGTGCATTGTCCTGTTGGAACAGCAAGTTCCCTTGCCGGTCTAGGAATGGTAGAACGATGGGTTCGATGACGGTTTGGATGTACCGTGCACTATTCAGTGTCCCCTCGACGATCACCAGTGGTGTACGGCCAGTGTAGGAGATCGCTCCCCACACCATGATGCCGGGTGTTGGCCCTGTGTGCCTCGGTCGTATGCAGTCCTGATTGTGGCGCTCACCTGCACGGCGCCAAACACGCATACGACCATCATTGGCACCAAGGCAGAAGCGACTCTCATCGCTGGAGACGACACGTCTCCATTCGTCCCTCCATTCACGCCTGTCGCGACGCCACTGGAGGCGGGCTGCATGATGTTGGGGCGTGAGCGGAAGACGGCCTAACGGTGTGCGGGACCGTAGCCCAGCTTCATGGAGACGGTTGCGAATGGTCCTCGCCGATACCCCAGGAGCAACAGTGTCCCTAATTTGCTGGGAAGTGGCGGTGCGGTCCCCTACGGCACTGCGTAAGATCCTACAGTCTTGGCGTGCATCCGTGCGTCGCTGCAGTCCGGTCCCAGGTCGACGGGCACGTGCACCTTCCGCCGACCGCTGGCGACAACATCGATGTACTGTGGAGACCTCACGCCCCACGTGTTGAGCAATTCGGCGGTACGTCCACCCGGCCTCCCGCATGCCCACTATACGCCCTCGCTCAAAGTCCGTCAACTGCACATACTGTTCACGTCCACGCTGTCGCAGCATGCTACCAGTGTTAAAGACTGCGATGGAGCTCCGTATGCCACGGCAAACTGGCTGACACTGACGGCGGCAGTGCACAAATGCTGCGCAGCTAGCGCCATTCGGCGGCTAACACCGCGGTTCCTGGTGTGTCCGCTGTGCCGTGCGTGTGATCATTGCTTGTACAGCCCTCTCGCAGTGTCCGGAGCAAGTATGGTGGGTCTGACACACCGGTGTCAATGTGTTCTTTTTTCCATTTCCAGGAGTGTATTATTACTGAAAATAAGCGTCATCCAAGGCAGCGCACACTCTGGCGTTTAACTGATGCGGATTTTGCAGTGGCTGGGTGTGAAGTGAAAACTAGTCTTATTCTTTCTTTATTGTGATCTCATTCCCCTGCTCCATATGGGCAGGGGAGGGTTGTCAGCGGCACAATCCGCCGCTCTTTAGCCAAGAGACATGACAGCTAATAAAAGAAGAAAATGATACATATAAGGCAATAAAAAGGGGAACATAAAAACAGAGGAAGGGGAGATAATGGAGGTAAAAATACACTGACATGGAGACGTTCATGGGGAGGACAACTAAAAAAGTCGACATAAAGTTAAAAAAACACGGTTGGTGATGCGTGGAGCACGAAAAGGGCACTGTAGTCACACGCACATGTTAAAAGTGGGCCACAGTATTAAAAACACTCCAGAAAAAGAACTTTAAATCCACTTGAAGAGATGGAGCACGCACAATGGAGAATAAAACTGCCAGGAAGGAGCTGCCAATGGGGAGGCCTTAGAGGATGGAAAAGGAGCAGAGAGCAAGGTGCAGCAGGGGAAGGGCCGGGATGAAAAGAGTAGGGACGTCAGGGGGTGCACCAGAAGGTAGGAGACAGGTGGGGTGGGAGATGAAGAGGGAAGATAAGGCAGGATGGAATGCAGACACTGAAGGGGAGCACAGGAGAGGGAGGGGGAACTAGTCTTGCCTCTCGGGCTGTATTTATATATGTGGTGCAGCGGACAGCCAAAGGAACATCTGCTGTCATCTGCCCTATGCACACAGCAGCAGTCTCTAAATGGCTGCTTTCTTGGACACCTAATATTTAATAAAAATGTTATGAATTAATTTAGAATCTCCTTAATTTTTTGCAGGCATGTAGTTAAGTTAGTTAAAATCACAGAAAGAATTGTAGCTCACTTGCATAAAAACTTTGCCTTCTGGAATTTTTAGAACAGAACTGATAGTACATCATTACCTCTGAACTACCACTTTAAGAGACCTTGTATTGGTTATCATTTACAGCATGGTCCTAAAACTTGGTATAGCTCCATTATACCGGCTGCTGTGGCCGAGCGGTTCTAGGCGCTTCAGTCCGGAACCGCACTGCTGCTATGGTCGCAGGTTCGAATCCTGCCTTGGGCATGGATGTGTGTGATGTCCTTAGGTTAGTTAGGTTTAAGTAGTTCTATGTCTAGGGGACTGATGCTAAGTCCCATAGTGCTTAGAGCCACTTGAGCCAAGCTCCATTATTTAATAGGTTTTATCATGTGCTGTAACCAAAACTTTCTAGCATTAATATAACAGATACTAAATCTACTACACTTAAGGATGTTTAATTCCAAATTTAGTTTTCATTAAATTACTCGAAAACTATTAAAGGTAGCTTAATTGGGTCACACAGTTATTATTTTTAGGTTGAATTGGAGCATCATACACATTTTCACATTTCTAAGTCTAATATTTAGCGCCTTAAAATTTTTCTTAAAAATCACATTGAGACTTGCATCAGTTAATTTTGACATACATCTGCACATTACGATCAATTTCTGGTTTCCTAGCTTTATTATTTAGCACCACTTATTTTTTTCTTAAAACGAGGTATTTAAATAAAATATTGACCTAATCAATCTGAGACTTGACATTTAAAACATTATTACATAAAAGTATATGCTGACAAAGTTTGAAAAAGCAACTTTAACCTTTAATTTTATTCTTAACTAGGGTGCAAAACTTGTGCGCTACGCACAGACGCGTAATGATGACGTGGTGCTACTAGCAGTGAACTGGGGTAAGTCCCGGCACACTCGCTCGCCTCTGTATCTCTCAAACAATACAGAGCTTGTTTCGCTACACCTCCCCTTGCGGGGCCATCCCCATTGCCATCCGTGCCGCCCCTGCCAGTGAGCTCGCACGCTATTCGTTCGTTTCTTCATCAATCGACTCGGATGAATCGGGTAGTTGTACTTTCCTATGTAACACACGCGTCCGCGTCATCATATTTTAATGGTAGAGATTCTTCAATACAAGCAAAGGAGCATTAATGATCGTGATTCTGTTATGCAAGCGTTGTCTGTTTGTCCTAGGTCTAACTATCCTAATTTGCACACGCTGTACAAAATATTTGTTTGTGTACCTGCATCTATTGCTACAGTAGAAAGAAGTTTTCAACATTGCGACGTACAAAGACGTGAATGAGGTCGACAATGAAGGAGGAACGACTTAATGGCTTAGCTCTGCTGAACGCTCACGCTCAGGCCGGTATTACACTATCAAATTGCTTTGTCAAAGATATTTGATGGTGTAATAGGGAACTTTGTCAAATGTCGTCCAATATTTGATCAAATCTAGGGCCTCGCTGTCGATTTGATCAAAGAAGTTGCTTGTCTTCTGTTCACTGCAATGTGACATGCTACCACATGGAGCGCTAGCATCGCTGCATTCTGTTGTCTGTGTTTTTATAAACATTGCAGGTAAATACAATTGGTGTGTGCCGACAACTACTAAATTAATAGAGATGTATGAAGTTGATGAGGCACTTTACAACGTGAGGCACGGTGAATACAAAAATATATTACGAAGATTGTAGACCTGACCTAACCTAGCCCTTTCCTGTAGCAAGGAATCGGGACTGTTCCAGTGAGCCTGTCTTCTGCAGATGTAGCAGTTCTTAAGTGAATATTGTGCTTTGTGATATGAGGATACACTTCACTGAGCACATACAGAAATGTATGCTCCTCCATTCGTGTATGACTTGACGTCCTCCACTATAAGCTCACGTAACAAGTGTTGTTGAATGCTTTTATCGTGTCGTTGTAAAACCCATGCCGTCACCCAGGTATGTTTTCTTTTTTCTCTCGCTTCTCTTCCGCATATACACACAGTACAATTGTGGTACATGCAATCGCTGCAGTTAATAACAAGTTGTTGTCAGCCATCTTCAACTTTTACGAAAAATATGATGACAGTGTAATACCCCTTCTAGCGCTACGTCAAAGATCTTTGTCAAATATATTTGACGGAATATTTGATCACATCTTTGACAAAGAAATTTGGTAGTGTAATACCAGCCTTACCACAGTCTAACTCTAACATAACGGTCGCGACCATGGAGGTAAGAATAAGGGGAGATGGCGCTACGTACCCCAGCCGTACTACGTTTTGAAGCCATGGGGGCGTGGCTCGCTGCCATGACACTCTGACCAAAACATTGCCAGTGTGCTATAGCGCTGCGTGTATTACAGTCGCTAATTGCACCATATACGCATGTAACGTCATCAGATTGGTTGTTTCGAAGTTTTTGTTTAAAATAAAATCTCCTAAAGGCGAAATTCCGCGTTTCTTCTGATTAAAAATAGTTTTTAACGTAATATTACGAATAGCTGGTCTTCAATGTAATCGATAACAATTTTGTTAATTCAGTAATAAACGTGTATCACAAACTAAATAATAGAAACTGAAAATTAAGTTAGCTGTACCCTCCCTCCAAAGCCCCATAAATACATCTTGTTTGTAATACGTACTGGGACATTTCACTTACGTTACACTACTGGGAAACACTGTTCACTACCACCAATATTGGATCTAGTGAAGCAGGGGATACAACCCATCGGCTTTGAACAATGACGTCATTCCTTAGTCATAGATAGTAATGTCTTCACTTCGAGGCATAGATAATAAAGCAGTTCTGTGTTCTAATAAGCGCTATCATTAAAATAATTGAATGTGAATCTAAAAGCGATCGCTTGATATTTGCTAAATCATTAAACGTGTGATTTAATTAAGTTAATTGTTTGTTTCTTATTCAGATGGTACTTAATATATTTCGTAATGATATTGAGGTAATGTGGATTATTAGTTTCTTATTATAGAACAATTTGTAGTGTCTTATTTTCGTTTATAGGAATGGATTTGTCTATCCGAATGAATCTGGACGATTTAAGGGAAGTTATGGGCCAAGATATGTTGACAACAATTTGCTTCCTGCAAATGAATGGTCTCATTGCGGAATACGTTCAATGTCGTGAGTGCGGCGAACATATGTGCCTTACGAGTGTATCAAGTCGCCGTACTCACGACTTATTCGTATGGCGCTGCAGCAAAGATCGGTTGTGGCGGTAGCTGATAAGTGTTTTTTGGCTTTTTAAAAAAAAATCTCACGAGATAGAATAAACTGATCCTAAGATACAAATGCTTCAGTAGCTGATAAGTGTTTTTTGGCTTTTAAAAAAAAAATCTCACAAGATAGAATATACTGATCCTACTTTATTAAGCAATCAATAAAGAAACTAAACTTAAACATAACAGCCAAAGCGATAATGGTAAACTGAAAATAGAATAGATTACGAAGACTTAGTAACCTGAAAATAGAATAGATTTTCAGTTTACCATTTTCGCTTTTGCTGTTATGTTTTAGTTTAGTTTTTTTATTGATTGCTTAATAAAGTAGGATCAGTTTATTCTATCTCATGAGATTTTTTTTTAAAAAGCAAAAAAACACTTATCAGCTACTGAAGGGAGCTACAACACTAAGAAGAATCGCTTCTTGGCTTTTGACAAGATCAATGTGTAGTTCCCTTTCAGCAAGTGAAACACAAAGGTTAAATAAACAATCAAAACATATAAAATGAAACAGGTTGCAAATGTAACGTACGTGTATTTCCACCTATTCGTTACCAGTGTACATATATCGAGGTCAATGGAAGTCTGGTATACATATATTACATACGTAGGTCCTTCTGTCATCAGTAATACTGATATGTACGTAAGAAAAGACTGTTAGTAATAGCGGAGACGAAATAAACAGCACATCTACAATTTGTATCCCGTGTTCCACTTAGGGTTTACTGAAGCGGAGGATACTTTGTTCAGGTGAAGAACAGGACAGTAATGCTAGTGAAAACGAAGAAATCGCCTTACGACAAACTCGTATTCCCGACTGTACTTAAGCAACACACTTCGAATGAGCTTTTAATTTGTATCGGGTGTTTCATTTGCGGTTTAGTGAAGCAGGGGATACATAGTTCAAGTGAACAACAGGACAGCAATGCTAGTTGAAACTAAGAAATCGACTACGCTGAACTTGTATCCCGTACTGCACTTAAGCAATACAATTCGAAAGACTTTCGAGATACAACTGACATACATGTAACGTGATATATTCTTTGCTAGTAATTTCATTCATTTCTTTCCATTGTATTTTGCGGAGAAATACTAAGATACAAACACGCGATATCGTTACGTACTTCACAACACGAAAATACACATATTGGAGGAAAAAAAACAGTGAACTATGTCAAAATAGTGAAATACAGTGAAAGAAGCTAATGGGAAAGTGAATTTATCACACGGAAATATCGATTAATAACCGAAGCTCACCTAGACAGACAGTAACGAAAATTACATACCCACAAACAGACAATCCATTCCTATAAACGAAAATAAGACACTAAAAATTGTTCTACGATAACAAACTAATATTCCAAATTACGTCAATATCATTACGAATAATTATTTTAATGTACGATGATAGCGCTTATCCGGAATACAGTACTGCTTTATTAGCTATGCCTCGAAGTGAAGACATTACTATCTATGACTAAGGAATGACGTCATTGTTCAAAGCCGATGGGTTGTATCACCACCACCTAGAGACTCTTTAGGTGGTGGTGGTTGTATCCCCTGCTTCACTAGACCCCCAATATTTACTGAAATACGGTACATAGAATGGCAAATCTACACAGTGTCCTGTTTAGGCCTATACTTTACGCCAGTTAATGTAGTGTTAGCTTTTAATTTGATACATGATGAAGACAAAGTGAGTTACTCAACACTTCGATTATCGACGATACATACGTATTATACTGAAACGTGAACTTGAAAACTAAGAATTTAATTCTTTGAATTAACATACCTTCTGCAAATGTTTTGGGTGTACAGCATTTTCTCGGAGCCTTACTGTTGAAAGGGAAGTTCGGTCTATGTCCTCTTCTCGGAAATGCTGAGAACATATAGTGCTCCATTTAGACGCATGCCAATTATTCCTCCTCACGGCATTCTCCCACAGAGCTTTCCGACTTTCATTTTTAGGAAATCTAAAATCATACAGGAGAAAAACACGCTATAGTACAAGTACCGATGCAGCACACGTTCATTCACAATGAAGTTGTAAAATCACACTTAACGAGACAACTTATACATGAAATGTTATTCCCTTCGATTTCGCATCACAATCAGAACGATTCGTACATCCGAACACCACACAAGTCACCATAATAGCGCAAAATCCTTCCAAAAGCGAGCGACAAGCCTATGCACACAAGTTTACAGCAGCAATGTTTTGGTCGGATTGAGATGGCTACCCTCAGCTTCACATAGCTTCGCAGCTGTGACGTCATGGCGTCTCCCTCTATTCTTACCTCCATGGTCGCGACAGAAGCGTCTCGCGGGCCCCGAGGAAACATGACGTCACATCATGACATGACGTCGTCTCTCACGCTAGCCAATATCGCTGGTAGTTTTCGAAATGCGGATATTCTTTGAACATGACATGCTAATGCCTTGTGGATGTGTGTGTATAATGGCGGGTTTTGTGATTTGTGTGCGTTAAAGCTTTTCAGTCACGGAAAAAAATTGATAATACTTGCTGCAAAAGCAGATGTTTGCAGAAAGGATAGTTTATATTCCAGATAATGGATGGTAAGCAACTTCCGTTAGTAATCTTAAAATGCTCAAGAAAAGTAAAGTGTATGGTAAATCTACAGAAATTTCATTCTTTGTAACCTGTAGTGTTCTGATGCACTATGTTACCCAGTAAAGTTTCTTTCAATGCTTCTATATGGATTATTTGTAGTAACGGCGTATTCTCATAACAAATGGTTTTGGTATTTAAGTTTCAATCATCGTAACTTTTTTCTGATCAAAAATTGTGTAGTAACTGTATTCTAACGTCAATAACATGCACATTTGAAAACTTTTGAATGTTCAAAATTACATCATTCACCATAGTCAGTATTTTTTACAGTAAAATAGGTATGAATTGCAGTGACTGAATCCAGATTTGTGAGTGATGTAATCTGTTTTTGTAATGGATGTTTCAGTTTCTGAAGTGAAAATCCAAAGAAGAGAAGACAGCGAGAAGTAGCTTTTTGTCTGTTTCATGCTTTATAGGCCTACTGGGGAAACTCGCCATGTAAAAAAACGAGTAACGCATCAAGCTTGGTACCTCTATGGTGATGTGGAAATGTTAATAAAGAAATTAATTCATTGTGTGTGTGTGTTTCTTTTGATTCCTTTATCATGTTGCTTATAGTAGACCAAATTTAATTAAAATACCCAGGTGATAATTTCAACATAATTTGGACTTTGTGCATATCTGTTTATAATGGCTTTGCTGCTTCTCAGAGGCAAAGTATGAATATTTACCATCCTCTGGCATGTGCGTTCACTAGTCATTTATGGCAAAAGAAATCACTGACTGAAATCATAATTTGCTTGGTAGACATAACTGGAAATGGCCTTTTTAGTTATAATTTTACGTTTTTAGATCATAGTACTCCCTGAGAGATTATCTTCTGCATTTCTTGACCCTGACATGATTAGTAATGGATGTTTCACCACCAGGTCAGGCATACAGCATTAAGTGTCCTGCTCTGCTGTGAGCAGCATGGTAGTCAATCTGTTAAGCAGGCATTTAGGAACTTTGAATGTGAAGTATATGCATCTGTACAGTCGTGGCTAAAAAGAACAGCTAGAATGCTAATTACTGTTTCAGGAATTATCCTTTATACAGTTAAATATGTGTCATGAATAACTTTGTAGTCATTTAATTGTTTGGTTTTGTAAGACATTTAAATAAAAATACTGCAGACCCAAAAATAGTCTGGAAATGGCAAGGAATATCAAATATGAGTAAATATTTTTCCTCAGTAAGATTAAAGTGTAAAATTTCTGATATCTGGTTGTTACCATATCACTGCTGGCCCCAGCAGAACAGTCTGCTGTGAGCACCGGCACCTTCATGCCAGCCAACAGGTTAATACTCAAAACAGGGCAGTCCAAGACTTGGTCCGTAATTCTCATTGGTTGAAGCAACTAAAATCAAATTTCTGAGGTGTGCTGGAACTGTGTCATTGGTATATTCCCCAGCATGATTTAAAATTTTTGCATTGAAGTGGTACTGACAGTGCGTAATATATTTTGCAACTGAGAATAGATACTAAAAAATTTATGTGGGAATATATTTCAAGAAACCCTTTCATACCAAACCTGACAATTATATTGACACACAAGTAAACCCACCTGAATGGCACACTGGGTTACACAAGCATTAGCTGTAGGTGTAGAATAGGTAATTTACACAGAAAACTTTTCATACAAATTTTATTGTAAAGCACACTAAAGTTAAGGGAAAGGTGCAATGTCTAGATGAGATAAACTTGGACACACAAGAACTGGTTTTGCTCAGATATATGGAAAATTAACTGTAGTATTATATGACATACAACACATCTGAGGTGCAGATTTGTGGAGAGGAGAGATTGCATTGAACCTGTTGTGTATGGTGCACATTTTGTTACAGTGCTGGGATGATGTCATCCAGATTTCAAAATTAGTGGTCTAGTAATGAAACTCTCATCAGTTTTAATATTTAAAAATAAACGCCTGAAAAAGAAAGCTGAATTAGGACTTTTAAATTGCAACAATGTTCTTGTTTTGCACATTCGCTGCTGATGACACTTAAAAGCATAGTAGCTGTTATTGACCTTTGTGTCAGCCACAGTGAACATGCTGAAGGTTTTAAAGTAACAAAGTAGTTGTTGACATTGAGGTATTAACGGATGACAGCAGGAAACAGCAATGAAATAATGTGAATTACTTAAACCAGGAATTAAACAAGTCTACATAGCTTTGAACACAGTCAAAAAATGGTTGGTTCAAATGGCTCTGAGCACTATGGGATTTAACTTCTGAGGTCATCAGTCCCCTAGAACTTAGAACTACGTAAACCTAACTAACCTAAGAACATCACACACATCCATGCCCAAGGCGGGATTCGAACCTGCGACCATAGTAGTTGCGCGGTTCCGGACTAGCGCCTAGAATCACTCGGCCACCCCGGCCGGCGAACACAGTCATTTCACACTTCTTATTCACTGCATATTTGTGTGCTATAACTAATACAGCAACCTTTTATTTTCTCATCTTTGATCTGGAACACGTGTCACATCTTACTTGTTTTCCTAGAGCAACTCTAGGTTTACAAGATCCACATTTCAGAATTCTAGTAATTGCTAGTCCTACCTCATGCTGAAAGTGTGGGTTGATAGCTGTCTCTTCAGATATGATCTCATCAACTGCCATTTCAGAAACTTGAAGCAAAAACGTGATTATTCAATTTTCTGTCAGTGATGAATATATCACTAATGTATAGCTATATTCATGATGGTATAGAACAGTGCAGGGCCATCTTCTGGAACACCTGCTGGGTAGACTAAACTGTGCACTTCACATCCAGTGCATCAATTTCTTCATAGGTAGTATCATAGTACACTACTATCTCAGGTTTGATTGTTGTGATGCTCAATGAAACAGCATTATGCCTTGAAGACACTAAACTAACAGCCTTCTTAAGTTTTTGAATGAAGGATATAAGAAGTAATATATGCAAAAACAATTAAGTTTTACATTTTGCTGTCAGGAACTCTTTTGGAATCTTTCCTTTTATTATTATTTTGTACATGTGTGGCCTTTTTGTTTCCTCTTCCCAGTTTGACAAGCACATCTGATTTGCTTAATTGGGATATTAATGGTTACAAATAAATAAATAAATATGTGGATACAATGCAACCTGCAAACCAACATCCTCCAAAACTTTACGAGCCTAGGAAATAGGCACAATGATTTGGACGTAATAGCATGTTTTAATAAACCACATGTTTCAGTTATTACTGAGCACTGGTATACCAAAAAAGAATCTTATGCACCCATTAACAAAGAATTTCTGCTCATCTTTCAGTAGGGATATCAAACCTTATGGTGATGTTGCAAAAAGTGGCAATAATTGGTGCTCAAAGATGTAATTCCTATGTGTTGAAGGTGTTACTCAACTTTCTGCGATAAGCTATAGATGGGAAAGGAAACATAATTTTAGATATAGACAGACCTCCATCTGAAATTACAGATTTGTTTTAGCTAATCTCCATCAGTTGCTTGTAGAGAGAGATAGTAAATACTAAGGGAAAATGGCTGGTAACTATGCTGATAATTGTTCACAGTTTAATAAAACCTTATCTAACACAAATCAGTTTTCACTCATAAGGATGGTGCGTGGCACACACAGATCTAACATTACTGATAGGTAATACAGGATACCCAGGACTTTGTACTGGGAATACTTTCTTTTGTTGATTTGTGTAAATGACAAAATACTGCTCCTCAAATTCAAGGATAGTTCTGTATGCTGATGCTACACCCAATGCATGCAAGTGTAAAGATCATGAGCAACTACAAAAACTATGAAACTGTATTACAAATGAAATAACTCAGTATTTCTATGAAAGTCATCTTATTGTCAGCACAAGATAGCAGCAGTAACGGATTTTCACTCCACAAGACAGATTTTTAAATTCAGTTGTGCACTGGAACTGATATTGTCATGAAAGAAAACTACTGCTTGGTTACAGTTAAACTTTCTATATTTAACATGTTATAACATGGAAACTAATTACCGTACAAGAACATAACTTGGTAGCATTAATGTCAAGGACATGGGGAAGAGAAATAATGTAGAATTAATTCAATTGAAACACTTTTAATGTGCTGCTACAGTACACCATACCATTACATACCAGTACCATTACTGGTAACGGTGATGGAGGCTGTTATGAAAAGCTTGCGATATTATTCAAATCTAATATGGCAAGTTAACAGAACTTTTGATCCATGTGAGTAAAATTATTGTGTAAAATCGATAGTGCAGCTTCTTACAGAAGTCTCTTCAGGGCCTTCGGAGTCTTTCACTTACATGTCAACATATTTACTCCCTAATAGTATTTGTTGTTCATAATAGGGGTAATTTTACTCTGTTCAGTGAAATGAACTTGCAAAATACTGGAACGAAAAACAATGTCCATGTAGACTATACATCCCTGCCTACGATTCAGAATGGAATTTCACATTTTGATCGAAAGTCTTTAACAGGTTGTTGCTAGACATTAGGCAGAAAACTGAAAATCCTAAGATATTAAAAAAATACAAAGTAAAAAAATTATTTTACTAGCCTCTCCTTCTATAATTATAATTAAACGTAATGTTTCGACTCAAGGATGCATATGCTAGTTAACACTAAGGTTCAAATTAAAAGGGTTTTAATGTTACCATTATATGTAGGGCTGCCAGTATTCATTGTAAAATTCTGAAATGCTTTGTATGAAGTATGAGAGAAAAACAGCACTTGAATAAAAAAACATTTCTAGCTTTCAGGGTCATTACTTCCTTCCTCTGGGAAGATGAATACGTTTTGTGACTGCAAATGAGGGGAAGATCACTTAGACCACCCGTATAGAACACTTATGTGACACATTCATGAATACTGCTCCAAAGTTTGAGATCCAGGTCAGATTTAAGCAATACATTGAAGCAACTCAGAGGCTGGATGCTAGATAGGTTACCAGTAGTTTCAAACTATGTGCGAGTATTATTTTGTATAACACTATTGAGAAAATTTAGAAGGCATGAGAAATCAGGGCTCGGATGATAGACAGCCTTTCTTCCCTCTCTCTATTTGCGAGTGGAACGGTGCCATTTGGTTCCTTGTGTAGTATGTACATACATAAAAATACAGAAGAAAATTGTGACTGCCTACTACATTCAGAAGTAATAGTTAAACTAACCTAAAGCTTCGTGATTTAGTTCAAATGTTTTGTCCCACTGACACACTCTGACAATCAGTGCATCTATAGCAGTCTTACAATCTGGAGATGTCAGTATTGCTTCGATCTATTAATATTCCCTCATTGAGCTCTTTTTATCTTAAGATAAAACTGGATTTTTGAGAAACTACATACAGGAAGATGTGATTGGCATATAGGTGTTTGTTTACAGAAAAACAACGATGAAAATTTAAGCATATCGGTAACACACACAGGGCAAGAGCACATATCTGGGCAAGCGCACTGTACTGGATTAGCCCCTTTTTCCCTAGATACCTTGACTGGAGTAATAACTTTATCTGTAGCATAGTCTGAGGTCTACATTAGGTTGAAAAGCGATAATTTCGTTGACAGTTGTGGAACACAGCGAATGAGAAATAAAGGTTGTGATAACAGACAGACGTGTGTCTTTGCCTAATATTTGTTTGCGGCATATTTAAATGCACTTTCCCACTTTTAACGCATTTCTCACAATAAAAAAAAATAAAACTACTAGGTCATCCCAAAAAAACAAATATTAGAAAATGAACAAGCATCCAACGTGTTTTGATGCATATTACGTACAGATATCGTACACAAACTGGAAAAATGCAATGGGCGTTCCACTACGCATCCTTTACCATATTTGATTCGTTTTTCCGCATTTGCTACTGCTGGTATGGGTTCAAAGACAAATTCGTGCTGCAAACGTCTCAGTGGTAGTTAGCCTACATTAGTAAGATGCAGTTAACGCCTTAAAAACATTTAGACACATTGTCTGCAATGCGTAATATGTGTTATGCTGTAAATCACTCTGCCTTTCGACCAGTAATTTGTAATCAGTTGGCTTCAATCAATCACATAAGACTCTAATATGTAACTTTGACTACGCTGCGGATTTATCATGTCACCATAATCCAGATTATTCGCATTTAAACCTTCTTTCTACATTTTATTCTGTTAACGGAAGCTTCATTCAAACAATCTGGATTGATTTGACATTCCAAAACAACAGCTGAAGGCAAGTCTGTATAAACACTGTAGCCAACGTGTGACGTCACTTGAGTCAACAGAGTTGTTTACAGGTCTAGTCACCAGGCAACGCTGTCACGCTTTCAGCCTTTCTGATGACGTCATGAAGCGATTCCTCGGGGCACGTTGGTCGCGACACACACTGCTGAAAAAGTTGTTACCGTTTGACAGATGGAGCGACATTAGTGCTCCAAGCGGCGAATAAGGTGAACGCCAGACTCGTCGTAAGCATGTTTGTTTTGCACCTATTTCCTACGTAATTTACGAAATATTCTTGCCTCCAAGGGTTTGTGCAGTATCAGAAGGCATATATGTTTCTAAAAATGATTCTAAAATAAGGGCAAGAATGGACAAAAACCGCGAATCGAGTGGCAAGCTACAACACATTCTTGAAGGAAGGCTTGTGACATTGGATAGAACTGCAGCTTCCATGTTGATATCAAAAGAATATAAACACAGAGATTCACACGTAAGAAGCACAGACATGTACCTCTACACGCAAAAGCGATCGACAGCTCATTTATCGTTCTGTAGGCCTACTGTGTTTGTCATTATCGTCGCCTGGTGCCACAAGTACGACCTTCATCTTTATATTATTCTAAGTTGGACAAGCAACTGCCAAATACTGGGAGAAATATGTTGAAAACATTATAATGATCAGTGATCAAGGTGCTACGAAGATAATGTCATCACACGAAGGAAGCAAGGAAAATAAAGTGGCTAACAACACAAGTGAATGAAATACATACCAAATAACACGCTTTAGAAATACATGAATAACTGCACTTAATCTAACCACTTCATAGTCAAAGCAGGTCTATGTTGACCATTCACACGAATCTGCACTGATACACGGAGAGTTGAACTGGCTGCTTCTGTGTCATATGACTGTTTTACAGCTTTAGATTGATTGTCCAATCTTTGTAGCAGTTTCCTCTTCATTGTCCGTTGAGGTGGCTTATTTGGGAAGTGGGTACTGCGTTCCGCACGAGTGTATTATTGTCTGCGTTCGTGAACTGGTTTTGTTCGAAATTTAGTGAACAAAACCTAATATTATTATACAGGTAAACTGGGTCTTTTTTCATGAGGTCTTCTCGTCTGCTATTAACTAGCAATTTTCTGCTCCTAAAACGAAACATTAATCATTAATACACGTGTAGTTTGCAAGTGAATCCTGACGATACAGTTTAGTAACATGATAATAGGGAGCTTAAAAAAAGACGGCTGTGGTGTCTTCTTCCGCTACAAACTCTCCCGCTTGTAAAAACAACTGTAGAAATCAAAATAAACAACCACTATTCGCTTTCATGATCGCTCACAATTTAAGTTATTGGCCGCTTGGGGCGCTGCTGGCGCGGTAGGCAACAAAATCGAGGTGAAGTGTCGCGACTGTTATGTTAGACTGTTCTTTTGATTGACCTTTTGACGCTGTAGTTAACCAATTTGCCAGGAAGAATAAGCGCACAGAATTCATCATTTAAGGAAGAGAACGACAATTGTAACTTTTTTATATCATAAGATGGCATTGTCTTGTATATGTGTATAATCAGTTTAAATAAAACGATGTTAAACTTTGCATGTGACTTGACTATTTTTTATTGTGGTAAAGGTAAAGGTAGCTCAAGATGTCCTTAGGGCCCCCTCCTTGAGGTTTTCTATATCCGCTACTGTCTCAGGCAGACCCAAAAAATTGCCACAGAGAAGTGTAGATTTTTTATGGGATGCTTCAAAGTAGCCCAACCACAAACTAACTTAGTATCTAGTGCTATGCAAATAATTCTGTGTTCCTCCAAATTGCCTTATAACACACTAAATCTTCCTCCTTGTAATAACTGCACTATTTTATTTTTACACTTAAATATCAGGTCCCTAAAATATGTAGCTGACGAACTTGGTATTCTTTTGAAAGATAATAGAAGAATGATAGTACGCTTAGATCAACATTGGATGATAGAAGTAGACACAAAACCGTTCCGCCAGATTTTCATCCAATTACAAGTTAATGTAGACCCAATGAAGGTTATGGGGGTTCCTCCATACATATAAGTAGTGATCAAACAATGGAAAATCCAGGATGGAATGTAACACACAGCAGTCTTGTGTGTGAGTTGCGTTTGTATGAATGTGTTTGTGCATATGTTTATCTATTGTTGACAAAGGCTGAAAGCTTTAATTGTGAGTGTCTTTTGGTTGTGTCTATCTGTGACTCAAAATCTCTGCTATATGGCATGTAACGATTTAGACCTGAAATGTACTGTTATGGACATTAACGACTTAAGCATTAAAATGTTTTTGAAGCAGCCTATTATGCTTCTACAATTAGTACAGCTTGTAACTGTGTATCACTCCCCTGAAGTGGGGGAGAGAAATTTACTGAATGCTTAGAAAAGCTTATTATGTGTGTACAGAAATATGCCAACTACAACATGCTAATTTTTGCAGACTTAAACACTGATGTTAGAAAAAAATACGGTTAAAAATATTAATTTAGCAAGATGTTAAGATTACATAAATTTTTCTTTACAAGTGAATTTTTTTTATTTTTATTTATTTATTTATCCATCTTTAAGCATTTACATAAAATCGATGTCATCATGAGTAATGTACAATTTACATATTAAGAAATATAACTATTGTGAGGTATCACACAAAGCTAAAGTATACATTTTAAAAGAACGTACATAATAAAGGAATACATTTGATACATAAAGATATCCCACATAACTAAAGTGTGCATTTTAAAGAATGTGCATAATAAAAGAATACATTTCATACATAAGGAATGTTTAACAGTTTAATATGGAGCTACAGAGACAAAAAAAGCTTAGGAATAGGTACAAACAGAGTTGCAGGTTGTTTCGTAGGTCAGGTCTATTTTTGAAGAGTTTTCAAATTCTTTATACTGTAAAAAGCTTTGTCTTTCAGCCATTTTTTATTCTTACTTTTAAATATATTAAGAGAGACACAATGTGCATGCACAGGTAATGTGTTGAAAAGCCTTATTCCCATGTATTCATAACTGTCTTGTGTTTTCTTGAGTCGAGTTGTTGGTATGTCTATCTTAAATATTTGACGAGTGTTATGACTATGAACGGACTGCCTAAGGCTGTAACTGTCAAAGTTTTCTTTTATGTACAATAGGCAGCTGTATATAAAAAGAGAAAGGCCTGTCATTATCTGTAATTATTTGAAGTATGACCTACATATTATGTTTTTTCGGTAATCCCAGAGATGCTCTTGATGGCTTATCTTCTGCCAAATAAAAATTTTCCTGGACCATGAAGAATTACCCCATAGAAGAATACCATAACTAATATGGCAATGAAAGAATGCATAATAGGAATTAATCAGCAGGCTTTCAGAAACACAGGTGCGTAATTTTTTCAGTAGATAGATAACTTGCGAAAGCTCTCGAGATATGTTGTCTATGTGACTTTGCCAAGTTAATTTCGTTTCTAAGTATATACCAAGAAGTTTGTTAGAACTGTACTCAATATCAGCATTGGATAAGCGAAAGAACTTGCCCCCCTTCTAACAGCCGTGTATCACAAGTCTCTAGAGGAACGGAAGGTTCCAAATGATTGGAAAAGGGCACAGGTAGTCCCAGTCTTCAAGAAGGGTCGTCGAGCAGATGCGCAAAACTATAGACCTATATCTCTGACGTCGATTTGTTGTAGAATTTTAGAACATGTTTTTTGCTCGAGTATCATGTTTTTGGAAACCCAGAATCTACTCTGTAGGAATCAACATGGATTCCGGAAACAGCGATCGTGTGAGACCCAACTCGCTTTATTTGTTCATGAGACCCAGAAAACATTAGATATAGTCTCCCAGGTAGATGCTATTTTCCTTGACTTCCGGAAGGCGTTCCATACAGTTCCGCACTGTCACCTGGTAAACAAAGTGATAGCCTACGGAATATCAGACTAGCTGTGTGGCTGGATTGAAGAGTTTTTAGCAAACAGAACACAGCATGTTGTTATCAATGGAGAGACTTCTACAGACGTTAAAGTAACCTCTGGCGTGCCACAGGGGAGTGTTATGGAACCATTGCTTTTCACAATATATATAAATGACCTAGATAGTGTCGGAAGTTCCATGCGGCTTTTCGCGGATGATGCTGTAGTATACAGAAAAATTGCAGCATTAGAAAATTGTAGCGAAATGCAGGAAGATCTGCAGCGGATAGGCACTTGGTGCAGGGAGTGGCAACTGACCCTTAACATAGACAAATGTAATGTATTGCGAATACTTAGAAAGAAGGATCCTTTATTGCATGATTATATGATAGCAGAACAAAAACTGGTAGCAGTTACTTCTGTAAAATATCTGGGAGTATGCATGCGGAACGATTTGAAGTGGAATGATCATATAAAATTCATTGTTGGTAAGATGGGTACCAGGTTGGGATTCATTGGGAGAGTCCTTAGAAAATGTAGTCCATCAACAAAGAAGGTGGCTTACAAAACACTCGTTCGATCTATACTTGAGTATTGCTCATCAGTGTGGGATCCGTACCAGGTCGGGTTGACAGAGGAGATAGAGAAGATCCAAAGAAGAGCGGCGCGTTTCGTCACAGGGTTATTTGGTAAGCGTGATAGCATTACGGAGATGTTTAGCAAACTCAAGTGGCAGACTCTTCAAGAAAGGCGCTCTGCATCGCAGTGTAGCTTTCTGTCCAGGTTTCAAGAGGGTGCGTTTCTGGATGAGGTATCGAATATATTGCTTCCCCCTACTTATACCTCCCGAGGAGATCACGAAGGTAAAATTAGAGAGATTCGAGTGCGCACGGAGGCTTTCAGACAGTCGTTCTTCCTGCGAACCATACGCGACTGGAACAGAAAAGGGAGGTAATGACAGTGGCACGTAAAGTGCCCTCCACCACACACCATTGGGTAGCTTGCAGAGTATAAATGTAAATGTAGATATATTTATAGTCTTTTCATAGTTAATAGCTAACTCATTGGCTTCGAACCACATATTGGATAATCTGAGAAAATCTTTACTTTGCTCCTTCAGTTTATTTATGTCCTTCCCTGAACTGATGAAGGTTGTATCAGCTGCGTAAAGCACTGATTTGCATGGCATATTGCTGGGCAGGTCATTTACAAATATTATAAACAGTAATGGCCCAAGTACTGATCCTTGGGGAACACCCCTAGTGACATACAGTAACTGTGACTTTAGACCGTTGCAGCTTGCAGTTTGCTTTCTGTTACTGAGATATGATTTAATGAGGGAGAGTTCCAGCAGTATTGTGTGGTTTACAGAATCAAATGCTTTGCTTAAGTCCACTAGTGTGGCTTCAGCAGATAATTTGGATTCAAAAGAAGATTGCACAATAGAAACAACATTTTCAACAGCATTAATTGTTGATAACTGGGCCCTAAAACCATAATGAGACTTAGTCAGAATATTGTTTTTTGACAAATGCATGTTAATTTGCTTTTGTATACAATATTCGATTATTTTTGAAAAAATAGGTATCAGAGAAATTGGACAATAATTATTAGTGCAGGATTTATCACCCTTTTTGTGTAATGGAATTACTACTGTCTTCTTTAGACATTCTGGAAAAATACCACTGTCAAATATCCAGTTTATGTGTGTGCAGAGAGGGAATGATATCAAGTCGATTAATTTTCTAATCACAAAACTTGAGAGGCCATAAATATCTTCTGATCTGGAGTCACTTAACTTTGCCACTGATTTAATTACATTACTTATTTCCACATGCCCCCAATTACAGGTTGGCACGGTATCAGCAAAGTTTTGTAAAAACTGGTTTATATAAGTAGACTGTGAATTTGATTTTGAACTCTTCTTATGAGGAGATGAGGGATTAGGGTTTGCTGCATTGATAAAAAAAGAGGTTAAATTCATCTGGGGTGACATTAACATAAGTTGTAACTTTTACACTATGACTACCTGTACCGAATTCTGCTTTAATGACCCTCCACGCAGCCTTACACTTATTACTGGAGTTTTTGATGAAGTTATCATTTGCTCTACATTTTGCTAATCTGATTTGTGATCTATAGTGTCTCTTGAGGGTAACATACGTTGCATTGTCAACACTACCATTTTTTACATTATCATAGCATATCAAAACCATTAATCTTAGCTTCTGTAAATATGGTGTGAACCACCTATGTGGAGTAGTTCGACCATGCTTTCTTGCCATATTTTTTTTTTTTGTTTCATTTGGTAAGCATTGAACAGAAGGTATTGAAAATTTCAGATAGAGTACTAACAAACCTGCTACAATCCTCCTCAACATTGTTGGAAGCATATATTATATTATTCCAGTTTAGTACCTTCAGCTTATCCATGAAGCTATTTATGCTTTTATCATTTAATAACCTGACATACCGGGTTGGTTCACAATCCCACATTATTTCATTAATTGTTAGTTTTACCCATATACCTTTGTGATCTGTCAGATGGTCGACATTAAGGAGTCCCAATTCAAAATCATCTTTATGTATATTTGTGATAAAATTGTTGAGATAAGAAAGTTGTCTTGTGGGACTATAATTTGCACAGAAGAGATTATGGGATCTTAGAGCAAACTAGTATTTTTGTGTGTTTTTTTCAATCCTGCCTTGGTAACTTCATAACAAATAGACATAAAAGTGAAATGAACTAAGATTTAAGGTTCTTGGTAATTATTTGCTATGAAAAAGTAAAAAGCAGTGTTGAGGACAAAGCCACGTATAACAATCTCAAATGACATTATACATCACAAATCAGGGTAGCACAAATGAACATTACATTGAAAACTCAAATAATAGATGTAAGGCAGCTAGGGGGATTAGAAAAGCAGAATTGTGTACAAATACAAATTGTAAAGAAACCCCAAGTACAGTGTGTATCACAGCAGATAAATTTAATCCATTTTCTGTCAAGGCAGCAAATCTCACTACCACCTAAACTTCTGGCGGGCATATTTCCAATTCAACATATGCTCCTAATCTAGACCCCATTTCTGGCAGTCAGTTTCTTCAAAATTGTGCAAACGTTGTGCCCGCTTTTGGGTGAACACAAATACAAGTATGTGACATGGTTAAATTAATAACAACACTAGGAAATTCAAAATCTAAGGACATTTATGGTTTATAAAATTTTGTGATTAAAAAAAATAGTGGATCTCATATCAAACAATGTCTGTACACAATTAAACTAGATACATGCTAGTGTTCATTTTCCAGAGTGCAGAGTGTCTAAAAAGAACAGTTATTGACCCTCTTCATAAAAGGAATAACAAGTTATGCACAAATAAGTATTGTCCAATTTCACTAGTAGTTATTCTCTCCAAAATAATAAAATACTGTGAACAACAGGATGTTTACAGACATTTATCTGAAAACAGTGTTCTGATTCAATCTCAATATGGTTTTCTGTCCAACTTATCAACAGTGGAAGCAGAGACATTGTTTCTTTCATACAAACCTCATTTGAATCAAAGTTATCTGTTGAAGTCATTCTTGTCAATCTAAGCATGGCATTTGATTCAGTGAACCTTACAATACTAGGTACTGGAGAAACTTTGGTGTTGTGGACTTAGAACTCTCCCCATATGATCCTATCTAAGTGACAGGAAACGAATTGTAGTTTACAATAACCAAAAGTTCCAATACTTATATGTAACTCGAGGAATTCCTCAAGGTTCTGTGCTTGGCCCCTATTCTGTTTATAATATTTGTGATCATCTTCCCAGTAACATGCCCCGTAAATCTGTACTTTGTCCTGATGGCACAACATTAATTAGCTCTGGGATGAAATTGGAAAACAAAGAGTACCTTACCTGTCTAATACATGGTTCAAAGCCAATGAGCTATCCATCAACTATGAAAAGACAATGAACATCATTTTCAGTTTATCAAGCAACGAAACTGGGAGCTCAAATGTTAAGCTACTTGATATACACCTTTACTCGAAATTAACTTGGGACAAACAAAAAAACCACTTATGCTGAAAGCTCTCATGTGTTACCCTTTTATTGACTAAACTACAGACATGTGTAATAAAAACTCCGTTACCTAACTCCAACTATGCCTTCTTTCATTGCCATGTGCAATATGGTAACCTTTTATCGATTAATTCTGCAGGGGAAAAAAAAAACTCATTGGCAACAAAAGGCTATCAGATCTATTTCTGGAGTTACAAACTCTAAAACCTCCTGCAGACCACTTTTTAAAGAGTTAAAAGTATTGACAGTCCCATCACTTTTTATATAATTTTGTGTACTAAAGATTAAAGGAAACTTAAATAACTACATCTTAAGGGAAGCCGTACACCAATCCAAAACTAGGCAAATGAAACAGACAGATATGCTCATGCCAAGATTAAAGAAAATACAATCTTGTTATAAATACCTGGGTATAAAATTAGTTAATACTTTATCTCTTCCAGCGCATCTTGTCTAACTTAACATCTTTAAAACAAAAACTAAAAAATGGTTGAAAACAAGACTTTCTACAGTATTTCAGGATTTGAAACCTGTTATAAGGATGACCTGAGATACTAAATTACTTCTAACTGTAAACCATTTTGTATTTACCTTAGCACACCAGCAGTTTATTTGATACTTCTATATATTATTTTCTGTTGTATATTTTATGTGGATTGTATTATTATTAGTTTGTGTAGTGTAATTACATCACCAAAATGTATTTGTAAAATATATGTAACCTCCCCATGATAGCATCGATTGCATAAAAATACTCAAACATGGATCACAATAAATAAATACTAGTAGGCCTACGGTGAAAACTTTGAATTTCATCATATAATGTAAATGTACAGTTTAACACAAAATCATCAATTACTTAACATTGGGTGTCTTTCAGGTTTTGTTTCATTCCCTTGAAATATTAGCTTGAGCTTTTGAGATAAATTGATGGGATTTTAAAAGCGCCAGCTTATCAACAAGAAAATGTAAAAATTCCTCCCTGGGCATTACCTGTGCAATGAACTTAGCTATATCACTTTGTACCTACTGTTTGAAAATTACTTTGTCAGGCAAGATGTCAAGTTCCTGTTTTAGGACATCAAGTAGGGTATAAGGTCCAGTACATTCTGCACAGGTCTCGAGTATGTATTTTTCATTATCGGTACTATACACCATGAAAGCTATCATGTCTTTATCATTTGCATTAAGCTTTGCTCCTTCTGTCATAAGGTTTGATGATGCTTCCAAACATACACACTATGAGTCCCTGATGAGCCAAGAAGAACGCACCACTTTGATTGTAGAATGCAAAACACAGAGTGACCAATTCTGTGAGCTGGGTATTTCTGTTTATAGCGGCTGTAGAGCACGTTCAGCAATAGAAGAATTAACCTTTTCTGCTTGTGCATCTTAACATTGTTAATCACAGTTGAAACACACTCCTTTTTACAAGGACATAGTAGTAGTAGTAATAGTAGTAGTAGTAGTAGTTTATTCATCCAGAGAAAATGTACATTCCATTGCATGACTATTTTAATCATACTTGTAAAATTCCATAATACGATTAATATCACTTATTTTTTTGGCACCTTGTCATTTTGAAACTTTAACTTTTAACTTCACCATATATTCATGTGCACCAAATTTCTTGATTATTTTTTTCTTTAACTACGATCTTGGCAAGAGGCTAATTATATTAATTTTATCATCTTTACTACATACTTTGAGTTTTTCTTTCACTTTGGTAATAAGTACATCACACTTACTTTGTGCACATTTTCTGTACTATTTTGATTCTGAGCTTCTAAACCATTATGGAAAGATGCTTCTCTTGGACACTGAGATTGTTCAGGAATGACGTTAATATTCACATTTTTGCTCTTGGAAAGGTGTTCAACTAGTATCTTATGCAAACCGTTTTTAACTGATTTTTTGTGAGTACCTAATGGGTCACAACATTTTCTGCCAAAAGTGTGGTTGTATTTGTCTAAATATTTATCTTTGTGGTAATGGTAAATATTAGTAATTTCTTTCAAAATTCTTAATTTTTGTGAACATTGTTCAGCTGGCAAGTCACTGACCCTTATTAATTCTTGTATTTCTTTCCCATAGTGTTGTTTATGGCACTGTTCACTTATTAGTTAAACCATAAAACAACTCATACTTAATACGCAAACAATCTTTTATTCTTGAAAACATTTGATGATGGAAGAGCTGACTTGTTCATTGACTTTGGTGTCTGCAAAGAAAATAATACAAAAAGTAACTCCATTGGAACTCACAACAGTGTCTGTTAGAACACACAACATAACTTATAAACTATGCAATGAAATATCCTGTTTTTTCCTCTCTCTAATGAAAATTGCAGCTGGCAAGTAGTTACAACTGAAGTTTTAAATCTAAATACATAGAAAAAACTTTATTGTGTGTATAATGTACACAAGTGTAGTACAACAAATGTATTGGTAGTAGTAGTAGTTTATTCATCCAGAGACAATGAACACTGCATGGATTTCGTCAAAAAGTACATAGTATATATATACACACACATATAGGGTGAACAATACTATACAAAATACAGATGTACATAGTAGACTACATAACATCAGACCACATTGAAATAGCATGTACAACTTTGATTATTTACATTGATGCAAGATTTCTTCCAGTATGTTTGATCAACATGTAAGTATTACAGAGAGGCTTTAGCTGTGCCTCAGTGACACAAATAGTTGTACCATAGGTACAACCACAATGGCGGAATATCTGTTTAGAAATTAGACGAATGTGTGGTTCCTGAAGAGGCGCAGTAGCCATTTCAGTAGCTGCAGGAACAACAGTCTGGATGGCTGACTGATCAGGCCTTGTAACATCAACCAAAACAGCCTTGCTTTGCTGGTACTGTGCACAGCTGAAACCAAGGGGAAACTACAGCCATAATTTTTCCTGAGGGCATGCAGGTCAACTGTGTGGTTAAATGATGATGGTGGCATCTTCTTGGGTAAAATAGTGTAGCAGTAACATAGTCCACCATTCGTATCTCTGGGTGGGAGTATTCAAGAGGATATCACCACCAGGAGAAACAAATCTGGTGTTCTATGCATTGGAGTGTGGAATGTCAGATCTCTTAATGGGGCAGGAAGGTTAGAAAATTTAAAAAGGGAAATGTATGGGTTAAAGTTAGGTGTAGTGCGAGTTAGTGAAGTTGGGTGGCAGGAAGGACAGGACTTCTGGTCAGGTGAATAAAGGGTTATGAATGCAAAATCAAATAGGGGTAATGCAGGAGTAGGTTTAATAATGAATAAAAAGTAGGAACACAGATACGCTACTAGACCAGAATAAGGACTGCATTATTGTAACCAAGACAGACACAAAACCCACACCCACCACAATAGCACAGGTTTATATGCCAACTAGCTCTGCAGATGAAGAAGAGATTGGAGAAACATATGATGAAAGAAAAGAACTCAGATAGTTAAGGGAGATGAAATTTTAATAGTCATGGGGGACTGGAATTCAATAGTAGGAAAACGAAGATAAGGAAAAATAGTAGGTGAATATAAACTGGGGGAAAGGAATGAAAGAGGAAGCCATCTGGTAGAATTTTGCACAGGGCCTAATTAATCATAGGTAACACTTGGTTTAAGGATCATGAAAGAAAGTTGTATATATGGAAGAGACCAAGAGACATTGGAAGGTTTCAAATTGATTACATAATGGTAAGAGACAGATTTCAGAACCAGGTTTTAAACTGTAAGACATTTCAAGGGCTGATGTGGACTTTTACCACAATTTATTAGGTATGAACTGTATACTGAAACAGAAAAAAACTACAAAAAGGAAGGAATTTATGGAGATGGGACCTGGATAAACTGAAAGTACTAGAGGTTGTAGAGAGTTTCAGAGGGAGAATTAAGGAATTGTTGACAAGGACAGGGGAAAGAAATACAGTAGTGAAATAATGGGTAGCTTAGAGAGATAAAACAGTGAAGACAACAGAGGATCACATACGAAAAATACGAGGACTAGTAGAGATCATTGGGAAACACAAGAGATACTGAATTTAATTAATGAAAGGAGAAAATATAAAAAATGCAGTAAATGGAACAGGTGAAAGAAAACACAAATGTCTCAGGAATGAGATCGACAGGAAATGCAAAATGGCTAAGCGGGAATGGCTAGAAGACCAATGTAAGGATTTAGATGCATATATCACTAGGAGAAAGATAAATGCCACCTACAGGAAAATTAAAAAGATCTTTGGAGAAAAGAGAACCATCTATAAGAATATCAATAACTCAAAGAAGGAAAAGCAGAAAGGTGGAAGGAGGATATAGGGGGTCTATACAATGGAGATGTACTTGAAGGCAATATTACGGAGATGGAAGAGGACGTAGATGAAGATGAGATGGAAGATATGATACTGCATGAAGAATTTGACAGAGCACTGAAAGACCCAAGTCAAGTCAAAACAAGGTCCTGGGAGAACATAATATTCTGTTAGAACTACTAATAGCGCCTTTGAAGAGCCAGCCATGACAAAACTGTTCCATTAGATAAGCAACATGTATGAGACAGGCGAAATAGCCTCAGACTTCAAGAGGAATATAATAATTCCAATTCCAAAGAAAGCAGTTGTTAACAGATGTGAAAATTACTGAACTGAGAGTTCAGTAAGTCACGGTTGCAAAGATCTAACACAAATTCTTCACAGAAGAATGGAAAAGCTGGTAGAAGCCGACATCAAGGAAGATCAGTTTGGATTATGGAGAAATGTAGGAACATGCAGCAATACTAACCCTATGACTTCTCATAGAAGATAAGTTACAGAAAGGTAAACCCAAGAGTCAAAGGGTTTGAAGGTGAAGCAGTCGCTGAGAAGGGAGTGAGACAGGCTTGTAGGCTATCCCCAATGTTATTCAATCTGCATATTGAAACAAAAGAAAAATCTGGAGTAGGAATTAAAGTCCATGGAGAAGAAGTAAAAAGTCTGAGTTTTGCCGATGACATTGTAATTCTGTCAGTTCTGTCCAACACAGCAAAGAACATATGAGAGCAGTTGAAAGGAATGGACAGTGTCTTGAAGGGAGGATATAAGATGAACATTAACAAAAGCAAAATGAGGATAATGAAATGTAGTTGAATTAAATCAGGTGATGCTGAGAAAATTAGTTTTGGAAATGAGACACTCAAAGTAGTAGATGAGTTTTGCTATTTGGGCAGCAAAAAAACTGATTGTGATCAAATTAGAAAGAATATAAAATGTACACCGACAATGGCAATTAAAGCGTTTCTGAAGAAGAGAAATTTGTTAACATTGAGTATCAATTTCTAAGTGTTAGGAAGTCGTTTCTGAAAGTATTTGTTTGGAGTGTAGCAATGTATGGAAGTGAAACATTGATGATAAATAGTTTGAACAGGAATAGAACAGAAGCTTCTGAAATGTGGTGCTACAGAAGAATGCTGAAAATTATACGGGCTGATCATGTAACAAATGAAGAGGTACTGAACAGAATTGGGAAGAAAAAGGAATATGTGGAACAACCTGACTAGAAGAAGGGTTCAGTTGACAGGACACATTCAGAGACATCAACAGAACACCAGTTTAGTACTGGAGGGAAGCGTGGGGGTAAAAATCGTAGAGGGAGGCCAAGAGATGAATACAGTAAGAAGATTTAGAAGGATGTATGTTGCAGTAGTTACTCGGAGATTAAGAGGCCTGCACAGGATAGAGTAGCAGGGAGAGATGCATCAAACCAGTCTTCAGACTGAAAACCACTATGACAACAGAGGCGTATAGATAGCCATTTTTCCCTTCCTCAGTCTGCGAATGGAACAGGAAGGGAAAAGACTAGCACTGGTACAAGGTACCCTCAGCCATGCACACTGGCTTGTGGAGTAGATATGTAAATGTAGATGCAGATGTGGACTGGAAGTTTGCTTTTATTGTTTATGAACTTCCTGCAATTACTTTCTGACAGCACACGGAACCTGTTTGTGCACACAAGATTTGATTATGCAAGCAGAAATACAGCATTCATGCAACCATTTTGAAAAAGTACAAATTAAGAAAGAAAGATGATGCATAAGATGGGCTTACAGAGGAAAAATGAAAATGATAGTGACTCACAGATACATGCAAAATATTCAGCAACTATTTTGAGTCATTTGGTGAATTACATCAAAATGTTGTTGGTACAGTAAGCACATATAACTTTTGTAGTTTAAGGTCCCAAGACTTTTATGTTGCAGGGTCCCAAGACTTTTATGTTGCATGCAGCATACGAAACCATCAAATAGCAGACTGAATCAATTAGTTATTAATTCATTCAGATCTAATAACTCAGGATATGGTGATGTATCAAGCAGGCTTAAGATTAGTGTACTATACACGTGAGCTAACCTCTTATCGGTGTTATTCATCTTCTGGTTGCTGTTTTTCCTGACAGATTCAAACATTTGTTAATTAAAGTACTTTTATAACATGAGGAGAAGAGACTGCGCAGACAACTAAAGGCCAGTTAGCCTAGTTAGGTTTTCAAAGAGGTCATGAATAATTCAGTATACTCCCACAGAATCGCACACAATTTTTTGTTCAGCTTTGAAATTTCCATCCAAGAGAGGATTTTCAGTAGAAAATGCAATTTACTCACCTGTGTGTTTGGTACAGGGCTATTACAAATGATTGAAGCGATTTCATAAATTCACTGTAGCTCCATTCATTGACATATGGTCACGACACACTACAGATACGTAGAAAAACTCATAAAGTTTTGTTCGGCTGAAGCCGCACTTCAGGTTTCTGCCGCCAGAGCGCTCAAGATCACAGTGAGACAAAATGGCGACAGGAGCCGAGAAAGCGTATGTCGTGCTTGAAATGCACTCACATCAGTCAGTCATAACAGTGCAACGACACTTCAGGACGAAGTTCAACAAAGATCCACCAACTGCTAACTCCATTCGGCGATGGTATGCGCAGTTTAAAGCTTCTGGATGCCTCTGTAAGGGGAAATCAACGGGTCGGCCTGCAGTGAGCGAAGAAACGGTTGAACGCATGCGGGCAAGTTTCACGCGTAGCCCGCAGAAGTCGATGAATAAAGCAAGCAGTGAGCTAAACGTACCACAGCCGACGGTTTGGAAAATCTTACGGAAAAGGCTAAAGCAGAAGCCTTACCGTTTACAATTGCTACAAGCCCTGACACCCGATGACAAAGTCAAACGCTTTGAATTTTCGGCGCGGTTGGAACAGCTCATGGAAGAGGATGTGTTCAGTGCGAAACTTGTTTTCAGTGATGAAGCAACATTTTTTCTTAATAGTGAACAGACACAATGAGCGAATCTGGGCGGTAGAGAATCCTCACGCATTCGTGCAGCAAATTCGCAATTCACCAAAAGTTAACATGTTTTGTGCAATCTCACGGTTTAAAGTTTACGGCCCCTTTTTCTTCTGCGAAAAAAACGTTACAGGACACGTGTATCTGGACATGCTGGAAAATTGGCTCATGCCACAACTGGAGACCAACAGTGCCGACTTCATCTTTCATCAGGATGGTGCTCCACCGCACTTCCATCACGATGTTCGGCATTTCTTAAACAGGAGATTGGAAAACCGATGGATCGGTCGTGGTGGAGATCATGATCAGCAATTCATGTCATGGCCTCCACGCTCACCCGACTTAACCCCATGCGATTTCTTTCTGTGTGGTTATGTGAAAGATTCAGTGTTTAAACCTCCTCTACCAAGAAACATGCCAGAACTGTGAGCTCGCATCAACGATGCTTTCGAACTCATTGATGGGGACATGCTGCGCCGAGTGTGGGAGGAACTTGATTATCGGCTTGATGTCTGCCGAATCACTAAAGGGGCACATATCGAACATTTGTGAATGCCTAAAAAAACTTTTTGAGTTTTTGTATGTGTGTGCAAAGCATTGTGAAAATATTCAAATAATAAAGTTATTGTAGAGCTGTGAAATCGCTTCAATCATTTGTAATAACCCTGTACTTACAGGACTTAGGCTTTTCACTTCAATTTGACAAACGGGTTTTGATTTTGTGGACCATGTTTGGTAGGGTGGACTATTACAGAGTTTTTGGGAAAGCTTATTGATGTTTCTTTTCTGGTTTGAAAACAAGAAGCAGAAGGTTGTTCTCCATTCTCAAGAAACGAATTTTAATTGGACAGGGGTGTTGTAAAGTGGGGGCTCACAGTGTTTCATTTTTGATCAACACAAGTCCACTGTCCATTAAAACTATGCAACTTCCTTATCCAACATTATGCTACCCCCATTCCCAATCTAGTGCCTCACAAGTAATTTCCATGCGGATGACTAAGGTTCAAGTCCTAGCCCCATAGGTGTCCGCAAAGTAGGGTGACCCCCCCCCCCCCTCCCACCCCCCAATAAAAAAATCTGGAGTACAGAGATTTTATTCACTATGGTATTCTCCTCCATTTCTAGAAGTGGTTCCCTGTCATTCTGTTGCAGCTCGTTTCGCCAGTTGTGGCACTATACAGCTGATCACAGTAAGATAATACAATGGTTTCAGCAACTGCTGTTTAACTTAAGTTTGTTTGGCAGTTTCAGTCTTCCCCTCACCTCTGGATAAATTTCTGCAGACTCTCATGCCTGGCCCATCCCACACCTAGCCTTACAACAGACCAGCCATAGGATTATTCTATGGAGTCAAAAAGTTAGCACCACATGAGAAAGCAAACACACCATATGCAGTGATGCTGCATTTGCTGTGTAGGGTTCTATGTGGATATGACTTCTAAATAGCTGTCTATCTGCATCAATGGCCATTGCCAAACTGTGGCTGACCACAGACTTCATTATTCAGTTACTGATCTCACACTTCACACAATCACTCCAATGTCATTTGGACCCCCACCCCAGCTCTCCGTACTGTCACCACCACCACCACCACCTACTCCAAACTCTGCAGGAGGGAATTATAATCCCCTCCCCCAGTCTAAACATCTGCTTATCTACATTCCTTGCTGCTTCTTTTAGCCCAGCTTCCTTTATTTCCAACATGGTTTTTCCCATTTCCCTTCTTTCTTACTGCAAACTTTACAGTTTTGCAATTGTTACTTTACTCTGTTCCCATTTTGGCACTGCCATTGTGAGCCACCTATCTCCCACTCTCCTGTTGCATATGTTATTGGCTACAGGTAAGTTGTTGCTTCACCCCAGTTTTGTTAGAATAGTTCAATAATTTTAAGGTGATTACAAAAGGTTGACAATTGCTGGCAGATGTATCTGCCGGAAGTTGTCAATCTTCTGTTGACTAAAAATAAAAAAGCTGAGAATCAATGAAAAAAGAAGTACGGAGATCACAATAAAGTCAGAATAGTACCAATATAACAGAACTAATATTTTTCACAATTCTTTATTTTGTTAAAATGCATAACAATTTTTTATAATTTTTATTTGTATTGTATGTTCTTATAATACATGACATTCCTCAATACAAACATTTGTCAAAGAATGCATGTGTTTATACATGTACAATTTGAACAGATGACTGAATGACAACAATATTTTCAGGATCCCTGGACACAACTGTATTTCATTAGATCAGTACAAAATATTGTGTAAATTAGGGATTCAGCATCCTTCAGACATTAATTTCAATTTGTTGTATAAAAACTTTATTCATTTGGGGCATAAACAACAACACTGTGTAATGCTCAAAGCAAATCATTCAGAAATACATAATGAAGAGCAAATATGTAAAACATTTATATCTAAAAATAGTGAATCACATTAACATAACTGCAAAAAGAGAGATCTTTTAGGAAAAGGGCACAAACATACTGTATAGTGACACATATGTAAGTAAACATTCTCAATGAAAACATTCTCAATCATGAAGAAAATATTATAGCAACAGTCATAGAGGTTAACCAGCAGAAAATAAGATTACAAAAAATTAAAAAAAAAAAAAAAGAATTAATGGCTAAAACAATAGCAAGTCTGTAACCAGATGTACACATAAAATAGGAGGTTATTCATAAATATGACATCTTCAATAGGGAAACTGTCACCATCAAGTTCTTTAACAGACACTCATGACATGGAGCACTGAAAAGATATTTAAAAAGTAAAGCTAAACAGTGAAAAACCACATACTGAAAAATGAATCAGTTCATTAGGCACACAATGGTGGACATTTGTGATAAAACAACAAACAAATGATAGTGAGAAAAAGCTTGTTAGTAGTTTCAGTGCTGTAAATAATGAGAAAGATGTATAATTTTAGAAAAAGTATAAATTCATTAATTTTATTTTTGTAACTGGACCTGTAATTACCACACTCCCTCACTCAACCAGCACTTTCCAACCAACTTGCCCAAAACAGATAGCAAAAAATAGTTTGTGCAGTGGACTGGTAACATTCCAGTCATAAGCTACAGTCTTATTACCACTGTCAATATGGATACGGACCTTACTATTGCGGACATGTTCACATGTGAAACATAGTTTTGAACCTTTCTCCAATGGAGGCAGTTTGGTAGTCTTCCCCTTGCCATCCACAAATACACTTCCTGTAAATAAAGAAATTTTATTCAATATTACTTATTGATTCAATAACTGACAAAATGCGGAAAAGGAGGGTTGCTTTTTTCTGCCACATTTTCAGACTACAAGAAACCAGGATAGTGGATAGTGAAACAACTGTTCACCTATTTTTGGAAAAGTAAGATCAAGAACAACTGATTCAAAGAAGTTCAAGATGATTCAGTTGAGTTAGGCTTGACAATGCAACAAATTGAAGGTAGAGAAGAGAAGAAGATTCTGAAACAAAGTGACACCTATTTTTGGAAAAGTAAGATCAAGAACAACTGATTCAAAGAAGTTCAAGATGATTTAGTTGAGTTAGGCTTGACAATGCAACAAATTGAAGGTAGAGAAGAGAAGAAGATTCTGAAACAAAGTGACATGAGATTTAAACTAAAGACATTTGCACGCAAAAAAAAAAAAAAAAAAAAAAAATACACCACAACTGATGTAGGAAGGGCAGCCAGGTCGGAAAGGATGAATAAGTTTTGGGAGTAGAAGAGGAAAGCCAAATCTACAACTAGTAGTAAGACTTAAATGTATATGGATTGTATAAAGTGCTCCAATGTGGGCGTAAAATATGTAAATAAATAAATAAACAATTACTTATAAAAATATTTTAAAAACGGTCATTTGCTGTAAAATTAATATCTTTACAACAGTTATAATGTGGTTCAGTAAAATGTGTGAAAAGGTCATTTACACAAATGTACTAATATTTATTAAGACTAAGAATACAATTCTGAATGCACAATAGGGGTTTCCTGTGGCCTCATTACACATAACGGTTGGTGAAGAAGTAAAACAGACAATACAAGAATAAAAAGATTCCTTTTGAGGCCTTTCATGTTATAAAATGTTTTGTTTTGGCTGCATTGGTAGCTTTTGTATTTGACAACATCTATTTAGATCTTCAGACAGACTGGGGGATGCCAATTGTTACTATATTCTTTTTGTAGTAAAAGTGAATCCATTAGCCATATTTAAAGATCTTGCAAGACCTTTAAAAGACAGCTGAAGGCTTCATTTATGCTAAAAAATTCTCATTAGTTCTGTTTCATGAAAAGAATGTCTTAAGTAAAAACCAGTCAGTTTTTATCACCATATTTACTTATTATACAAAACAGGAGATGCTCTGCTGATCAACTGAGAATACCTGAGATGAGACATATTTCTAGTTAGTTAAAATCATTTAATGCTCTGGTGACAATTTCGTTTAATTACATTCTGCCTGTTTTTATTAACCAAAAGATATCCTGCTAAGAATGTCTTTTTTGAGAGAACAATTTCATGACCACAAATGGAACATAAGTAAATCTAAAAAAAAACTCTTTGTTCTCCGAGCAGCTCAATTCCCCTTCCTAACCCTATGTAGGGGCAGGGCCATACTGTGGTCATCACAAGACAGGCCTGTGTCAAGGGTGGGGGTGGGGGAACTTCTGTTAAAATACAAAAAGTGTAGACAATGGATGTGTAAAACTGGAAAAGAGGGGAAAATAGTAAATTATTAAAGTGGGAATAAAGTGTCTAAAACTGAATTAGTATCTTAAACTTCAAAAGTATAAAAATTTAAGCTTTTACTCTGAATGTATAAAAAATAAGATATTACAAGAATAGGCCTAGAATCTACATCTACATCTACATCCATATTCCGCAAGCCACCTGACGGTGTGTGGCGGAGGGTACCTTGAGTACCTCTATCGGTTCTCCCTTCTATTCCAGTCTCGCATTGTTCGTGGAAAGAAGGATTGTCGGTATGCCTCTGTGTGGGCTCTAATCTCTCTGATTTTATCCTCATGGTCTCTTCGCGAGATATACGTAGGAGGGAGCAATATACTGCTTGACTCTTCGGTGAAGGTCTGGCATCTGCTTTACCGACAATCAACATTATACAGGGTGATTCAAAAAGAATACCACAACTTTAAAAATGTGTATTTAATGAAAGAAACATAATATAACCTTCTGTTATACATCATTACAAAGAGTATTTAAAAAGGTTTTTTTTCACTCAAAAACAAGTTCAGAGATGTTAAATATGGCCCCCTCCAGACACTCGAGCAACATCAACCCGATACTCCAACTCGTTCCACACTCTCTGTAGCATATCAGGCGTAACAGTTTGGATAGCTGCTGTTATTTCTCGTTTCAAATCATCAATGGTGGCTGGGAGAGGTGGCCGAAACACAATATCCTTAACATACCCCCATAAGAAAAAATCGCAGGGGTAAGATCAGGGCTTCTTGGAGGCCAGTGATGAAGTGCTCTGTCACGGGCTGCCTGGCGGCCGATCCATAGGTTTCATAACTAACCTTTTTCGTAGGACTCTCCATACAGTTGATTGTGGAATTTGCAGCTCTCTGCTAGCTATGCGAGTCGATTTTCCTGGGCTGTGAACAAATGCTTGCTGGATGCGTGCTACATTTTCATCACTCGTTCTCGACCGTCCAGAACTTTTCCTTTTGCACAAACACCCATTCTCTGTAAACTGTTTATACCAACGTTTAATACACCACCTATCAGGAGGTTTAACACCATACTTCGTTCGAAATGCACGCTGAACAACTGTCGTCGATTCACTTCTGCCGTACTCAATAACACAAAAAGCTTTCTGTTGAGCGGTCGCCATCTTAGCATCAACTGACGCTGACGCCTAGTCAACAGCGCCTCAAGCGAACAAATGTACAACTAAATGAAACTTTATAGCTCCCTTAATTCGCCGACAGATAGTGCTTAGCTCTGCCTTTTGTCGTTGCAGAGTTTTAAATTCCTAAAGGTGTGGTATTCTTTTTGAATCACCCTGTATGATCATTCCATTTTAAATCACTCCTAATGTGTACTCCCAGATAATTTATGGTATTAACTGCTTCCAGTTGCTGACCTGCTATTTTGTAGCTAAATGATAAAGGATCTATCTTTCTGTGTATTCGCAGCACATTACACTTGTCTACATTGAGATTCAATTGCCATTCCCTGCACCATGCGTCAATTCGCTGCAGATCCTCCTGCATTTCAGTACAATTTTCCATTGTTACAACCTCTCGATACACCACAGCATCATCAGCAAAAAGCCTCAGTGAACTTCCGATGTCATCCACAAGGTCATTTATGTATATTGTGAATAGCAACGGTCCTATGACACTCCCCTGCGGCACACCTGAAATCACTCTTACTTCGGAAGAGTTCTCTCCATTGAGAATGACATGCTGCGTCCTGTTATCTAGGAACTCCTCAATCCAATCACACGATTGGTCTGATAGTCCATATGCTCTTACTTTGTTCATTAAACGACTGTGGGGAACTGTATCGAACGCCTTGCGGAAGTCAAGAAACATGGCATCTACCTGTGAACCCGTGTCTATGGCCCTCTGAGTCTCGTGGACGAATAGCGCGAGCTGGGTTTCACATGACCGTCTTTTTCGAAACCCATGCTGATTCCTACAGAGTAGATTTCTAGTCTCCAGAAAAGTCATTATACTCTAACACAATACGTGTTCCAAAATTGTACAACTGATCGACGTTAGAGATATAGGTCGATAGTTCTGCACATCTGTTCGACGTCCCTTCTTGAAAACGGGGATGACCTGTGCCCTTTTCCAATCCTTTGGAACGCTACGCTCTTCTAGAGACCTACGGTACACCGCTGCAAGAAGGGGGGCAAGTTCCTTCGCGTACTCTGTGTAAAATTGAACTGGTATCCCATCAGGTCCAGAGGCCTTTCCTCTTTTGAGCGATTTTAATTGTTTCTCTATCCCTCTGTCGTCTATTTCGATATCTACCATTTCGTCATCTGTGCGACAATCTAGAGAAGGAACTACAGTGCAATCTTCCTCTGTGAAACAACTTTGGAAAAAGACATTTAGTATTTCGGCCTTTAGTCTGTCATCCTCTGTTTCAGTACCATTTTGGTCACAGAGTGTCTGGGCATTTTGTTTTGATCCACCTACCGCTTTGACATAAGACCAAAATTTCTTAGGGTTTTCTGCCAAGTCAGTACATAGAACTTTACTTTCGAATTCATTGAATGCCTCTCGCATAGCCCTCCTCACACTACATTTCGCTTCGCGTAATTTTTGTTTGTCTGCAAGGCTTTGGCTATGTTTATGTTTGCTGTGAAGTTCCCTTTGCTTCCGCAGCAGTTTTCTAACTCGGTTGTTGTACCACGGTGGCTCTTTTCCATTTCTTACGAACTTGCTTGGCACATACTCATCTAACGCATTATGTACGATGGTTTTGAACTTTGTCCACTGATCCTCAACACTATCTGTACTTGAGACAAAACTTTTGTGTTGAGCCAACAGGCACTCTGAAATCTGCTTTTTGTCACTTTTTCTAAACAGAAAAATCTTCCTACCCTTTTTAATATTCCTATTTACGGCTGAAATCATCGATGCCGTAACCGCTTTATGATCGCGTTAACTTTTTCAAATAGTTCGGGTCTGTTTGTCACCAGAAGGTCTAATATGTTATCGCCACGAGTCGGTTCTCTGTTTAACTGCTCAAGGCAGTTTTCAGATAAAGCACTTAAAAAAATTCACTGGATTCTTTGTCCCTGCCACCCGTTATGAATGTCTGAGTCTCCCAGTCTATATCCGGCAAATTAAAATCTCCACCCAGAACTATAACATGGTGGGGAAATCTACTCGAAATATTTTCCAAATTATCCTTCAGGTGCTCAGCCACAACAGCTGCTGAGCGAGGGGGCCTATAGAGACATCCAATTACCATGTCTGAGCCTGCTTTAACCGTGACCTTCACCCAAATCATTTCACATTTCGGATCTCCATCAATTTCCTTCGATACTATTGCACTTCTTATTGCTATAAACACGCCTCCCCCTTCACTGTCCAGCCTGTCTCTGCGGTATACATTCCAATCTGAGTTTAGGATTTCATTATTGTTTACGTCTGGTTTCAGCCAACTTTCTGTCCCTAGTACTATATGGGCGTTGTGACCGTTTATTAATGAGAGCAGTTCTGGGACCTTTCTGTAGACACTCCTGCAGTTTACTATTAGCACATTAACATTGTTATTCCCTGTTGCATTTTGCCTACTCCTACCTTGCCGCGTCTCAGGAGGCGTCTTGTCGGGCCTAGGGAGGGGATTCTCTAACCTAAAAAACCCCCATGTGCACTCCACATGTACTCCGCTACCCTTGTAGCCGCTTCCAGCGTGTAGTGCACGCCTGACCTATTCAGGGGGACCCTACATTTCTCCACCCGATAGCGGAGGTCGAGAAATTTGCACCCCAGATCTCCGCAGAACCGTCTGAGCCTATGGTTTTAGCCTTCCACTCGGCTCCAAACCAGTGGACCGCGATCGGTTCTGGGAACGATACTACAAATAGTTAGCTCTGATTTCACCCCGCGAGCGAGGCTTTCCGCCTTCATCAATTCCGCCAACCGCCTGTACGAACTGAGGATGACCTCTGAACCCAGACGGCAGGAGTCATTGGTGCCGACATGAGCAACAATTTGCAGTCGGGTGCACCCAGTGCTCTCTATCACCGCCGGTAGGGCCTCCTCCACATCTCGGATGAGACCCCCCGGCAAGATGACAGAGTGAACACTGGCCTTCTTCCCCGACCTTCCCGCTATTTCCCTAAGGGGCTCCATCACTCGCCTAACGTTGGAGCTCCTAGTAACTAATAAACCCCTCCCCCCGTGTGCCTGCTCGGACCTTGCTGAAGGAGCAGCCACATGTCCACTCACAGGCAGAGCGGGCGTGCCACACAGCCAGCCTCCACATTGACCCTCCGCCTCGTGCGCCGCAAACGCCGCTGAACCCGCCACTCCCCTTGGGGAGAGGGTGGCCCAACCGCGCGAAGATGTCTCGACAGCAGGGACAGTGGGTGAAGCATGTAACACCTGGGGTGTACCTTGCGACGCACCAGACTCCCCACTGCCGCTACACTCCGAGGCAGCAGCCTGAAGACGGCTGACCGCGGCCATCAACACGCTCAGCTGTTCGCAAACAGTGGCCAGCTCCTTCTGCGTCCATACACAGCAGTCACACATCCTATCCATCCTAAGGAATCAATTTACTGAAGAGAGTTAATCAACCCTTAACTAGACTGCTAATTCACTAAAGGCGGCTGTTTATTCACTAAACTGTGGTTGGTTCTTGTAGAAAACAATGAAAATAGCACTACCTGTCTCTGGACTGTATTGAAAACAAACACTAGCACTACTGGCACTATGGTTGACTAAAGGGACTCTCTCTGACTGTATTCAAAACAAACACGAAATCTATGGAACAGTATTAATAGCACCCGACAATTAAAGATTCCTAAAAGCAAATACACACGGAAGAAGAAGTGACAAGTAAGAAAAATACAGTTAATACTTAAATTAAGGTAGCTCGCTGCACAGCAGACGTGAAGCAGACGGCAGTTACGACGAATGATGGACGTATAAACAGTAAAAGACAAATATTATAAAATTATAGATGTACAATTATCACTACTGTCACATCCTGTTCCTTGTAGTTATAGTTGCTGAACATAGTTTCACTTTTGTAATTTACTGTTTTATACTTTTTATGGAATTACTGACAGGTTTCAAATAGATTATATAATGGTAAGACAGAGATTTAGGTACCAGGTTTAAAATTGTAAGACATTTCCAGGGGCAGATGTGGACTCTGACCACAATCTATTGGTTATGAACTGTAGATTAAAACTAAAGAAACTGCAAAAAGGTGGGAATTTAAGGAGATGGGATCTGGATAAACTGACTAAACCAGAGGTTGTACAGAGTTTCAGGGAGAGCGTAAGGGAACAAATGGCAGGAATGGGGGAAAGAAATACAGTAGAAGAAGAATGGGTAGCTTTGAGGGATGAAGTAGTGAAGGCAGCAGAGGATCAAGTAGGTAAAAAGACGAGGGCTAGTAGAAATCCTTGGGTAACAGAAGATATATTGAATTTAATTGATGAAAGGAGAAAAAATAAAAATGCAGTAAATGAAGCAGGCAAAAAGGAATACAAACGTCTCAAAAATGAGATCGACAGAAAGTGGAAAATGGCTAAGCAGGGATGGCTACAGGATAAATGTAAGGATGTAGAGGCTTATCTCACTAGGGGGTAAGATAGATACTGCCTACAGGAAAATTAAAGAGACCTTTGGAGAAAAGAGAACCACTTGTATGAACATCAAGAGCTCAGATGGAAACCCAGTTCTAAGCAAAGAAGGGAAAGCAGAAAGGTGGAAGGAGTATATAGAGGGTCTATACAAGGGCGATGTACTTGAGAACAATATTATGGAAATGGGAGAGGATGTAGATGAAGATGAAATGGGAGATATGATACTGCGTGAAGAGCACTGAAAGACCTGAGTCGAAACAAGGCCCCGGGAGTAGACAACATTCCATTAGAACTACTGACGGCCGTGGGAGAGCCAGTCCTGACAAAACTCTACCATCTGGTGAGCAAGATGTATGACAGGCGAAATACCCTCAGACTTCAAGAAGAATATAATAATTCCAATCCCAAAGAAAGCAGGTGTTGACAGATGTGAAAATTACCGAACTATCAGTTTAATAAGTCACAGCTGCAAAATCCTAACGCAAATTCTTTACAGATGAATGGAAAAACTAGTAGAAGCCGAAATAGGGGAAGATCAGTTTGGATTCCGTAGAAATATTGGAACACGTGAGGCAATACTGACCCTACGACTTATCTTAGAAGCTAGATTAAGGAAAGGCAAACCTACGTTTCTAGCATTTGTAGACTTAGAGAAAGCTTTTGACAATGTTGACTGTAATACTCTCTTTCAAATTCTGAGGGTGGCAGGGGTAAAATATAGGGAGCGAAAGGCTATTTACAATTTGTATAGAAACCAAATTGCAGTTATAAGAGTTGAGGGGCATGAAAGGGAAGCAGTGGTTGGGAAGGGAGTGAGACAGGGTTGTAGCATCTCCCCGATGTTATTCAATCTGTATATTGAGCAAGCAGTGAAGGAAACAAAAGAAAATTTCGGAGTAGGTATTAAAATCCATGGAGAAGAAATAAAAACTTTGAGGTTCGCCGATGACATTGTAATTCTGTCAGAGACAGCAAAGGACTTGGAAGAGCAGTTGAACGGAATGAACAGTGTCTTGAAAGGAGGATATAAGATAAACATCAACCAAAGCAAAATGAGGATAATGGAATGCGGTCGAATTAAGTCAGGTGATGCTGAGGGAATTAGATTAGGAAATGAGACACTTAAAGTAGTAAAGGAGTTTTGCTATTTGGGGAGCAAAATAACTGATGATGGTCGAGGTAGAGAAGATGCAAAATGTAGACTGGCAATGGCAAGGAAAGCGTTTCTGAAGAAGAGAAATTTGTTAACATCGAGTATAGATTTTAGTGTCAGGAATTCGTTTCTGAAAGTATTTGTATGGAGTGTAGCCATGTATGGAAGTGAAACGTGGACTATAAATAGTTTAGACAAGAAGAGAATAGAAGCTTTCGAAATGTGGTGCTACAGAAGAATGCTGGAGATTAGATGGGTAGATCACATAACTAATGATGAGGTGTTGCAGAGGATTGGGGAGAAGAGAAGTTTGTGGCACAACTTGATGAGAAGAAGGGATCGGTTGGTAGTATTGGAGGTCAGTGTGGAGGGTAAAAATCGTAGAGGGAGACCAAGAGATGAATACACTAAACAGATTCAGAAGGATGTAGATTGCTGTAGGTACTGGGAGATCAGGCCTGCACCGGATAGAAAAGCATGGAGAGCTGCATCAAACCAGTCTCAGGACTGAAGATCACAACAACAACAACAACAACAACAACATGGTATTATACTTCCAATGTTTTAAATTTTTAATATTTAATTACACTTAACGGAGTTCTATGTCCTCCACATAATTATACTGCTATAATGTTACAATGTTTATGTTTTTTGTGATTTATACATCCATTATGCTAGACATATACTTTTAATATCTTAATGATAATTTTGTACAATTTTTTAAATACTTTTAGAGTAAGACCTTATACTGTCAAAGTTTCATATTTTTAATATTTTAAGACACTAATTCAGTTTTAGCTACTTTATTTCCAATTTTATAATTTACTATTCCCCACCCCCTCCCCCGTTACAGTTTTGCACATCCACTGGTCAACAATTTTAGTATTTTAACAGATGGGGTTCTTCTCAAAATAACTGAAATTTTGCAGTTTTAGTATGAGACCTTATCTCGTTAAATCCCTTGCACCCCTGCCAATTACCTCTCCCTTGCCTTCTTTTCCCGCTCTCAACCTTCCTCATTCCATTTTATAATTTTACTATTTCATGCCATTTACAGTTTACATACCCACTGTCCTAAACTAGCGTTAGTGTAGAAGCTGCAGTAGCCGTATGTAGAAGGGCACGTGGTCGAAAGTGGTGGAGGGAGACACCATGGTGGAATAAAAGAGTCAAGGAGGTAGTGGGAAGGAAGAACAAGGCCTTCATACTGTGGTTCCAAGAAAGGACTAAATTAATAAGAGAGGAGTATAAGAAAAAGATAAAAAAAGAGGCCAGTAAGACAGTGGTTGAGGAGACAAGAAAGTGGATGGAAGAATTGACAAAAACGATGGAGAAATAGCACAGGAAGTAAAAATGTACTGTAAGGATTGGCCAAAAGTAAGAGGAGAGGTTTGAGAGAGGATGCAACAATGATGGATAGAAATGGCAAAGACATTAATAACAATGAGACATTGAAAACAGTGTGGAAGGAGTACTTTGAGCATTTGCTAAATTTGAATGGACTTGGAGATGAGAATAATAGAGTAAAGGAAGTTGAAATAAACTGAGGAGGAAGGGGGGGGGGGAGTGAGGAGAATTTGACATGGAAAAAAAATGGAAATGGCACTGGACAAGATACAAGATGAAAGGAGGAAAGGCACAAGGTGTGGATGAAGTTAGTGTTGAAAAGGTAAAGGTAGCATGGTCGATTGGGGAACAGTGGCTTTGTTGTGAGATGAGGGTGGTGTGGAATGAGAAAAGACTCCAGAAGATTGGAAGAGGGCACCAATTGTCCCTATATTCAAGAAAGGGAGTAGGAAGGAGTGTAGATATGAAAAGATTCTGGAGGGCAGAAACCAAACAAGGGTCAAGAACAAATTGAGAGAGGAACTATGAATTTGGGGAAGACCTTGTGATGGCCTTTCTTGATATTGAAAAGGCATTTGCTAGTGTCTGGAAAGCACTAGAAAAGAAAGGAGTGAAAAAAGACTTGACAAGCAGAGTAAAGGAGATGTACTGTGGAAGTCTGAGTTATGTGAAAGTGAGAAATGTAAGAACAGATTGGTTCCAACAAACAAGTGGTGTGAAACAGGGCACTGCATTGTTGCCTCTCCTCTTCATTGTGGTCTTAGATGAGATAATGACTAAGGTGACAGAAAAAAAATGGAGTAGACAAGATGAAAGCAATGATGTTCACTGATGATTTGATGATGTGATGAAGCAGGAAGGAGGAGATTCAGGAACAGCTGGATGCTTGGGAAGAAACTGAAAGACAGTGTGGAATGAAATTTAATGTAAATAAATATGAGATCCTGGTTACACCTAGAGAGAAAGATATAACAAATAGCGGAATAAGGATTGGAAATGAACAATGGAAGAAGGTGGAAAGTGTCAAGTACTTGGGAAGTGCGACAGAGAAAAAATGGAAGAAATGAGAAAGAGATAAGTGAATGTGACAGCCAGGCAGTACCATTCCTGAGAATAGGAGCCTGGTTTGGAACAAAGCCGTCTCATAAGAAAGCAAAGAAAACAATGTTACTAATCCCAATACTGGCTTGTGCACCTGAAACATGGGTAATGAAGAAAAGAGATGTTAGTAGATTACAGGCATGTGAAATGAAGTCCCTCAGAAGTAGGATAGGAGTAACAAGGAGAGAGAGGATGAGGAATGAAAATGTAAGGGAAACAGTACAAGAGGCACCCTTGCAGAACAGGACAGAAACATCAAGGCTAAGATGCTATGGGGACTTGAAGAGAATGGAAAATGAGGATTCCCAAAAAGATACATGAAATGCAAATTCAAAAGAAACAATCAGGAGGAAGACAAAGGGATAGATGACTGAAAGTTGCGCATGAGTGCGAAAAAAGAGATGGGGACTGGACCAGAGTGAACACAGAAAGGTGGTGGGAAAACACAACTAGATAGCAAGGTTTATGTTCCAAACAGACCCAGCCTGGGGCTGGAAACAATTCAATATGGTGATGGTGGTGGTGGTGGTGGTGGTGGTGGTGATAATTAAGATAATCCTTCTAAGCTATTAATAATTTAATGAGAATTTGTAAATAATTATACTTTCTATAGTTTTAGCAAGACTCCTCTTGTTCAACTCACGACATCCCCACAACTCCCCTCCTGCTTCCATTTCCATCCCTTAACCACTCTCACACCATTTACGCATTCCCCTTCTTTTCCCCCTTTTGCCTTCTTTTTCCTCTTTTCCCGTCCTCTAACTGCTAGACTACTCTACTAGACATTTATCTAAAACACTGAAAGCAGCTGCAAAACACAGTACTCTGAAGCAAGATTCTGAATAGGCAAGTACGTACGTAAATTCTACATTTATGTAAAATTCTTTTTTCTACTTATAGTAAAATATTATGTGGTACACATTTAGTTTTACTTTGTTTTAGATCTGACGATGATCCAGAGTGCTTGAAAAATGTCATACAATTAAAAATGTGCAACTTACACTGAACGACAAATGAGAATTATTTTGCATATCAATATACATCGAAGAGCTAAAGAACTGGTACACCTAACTAATACCGTGTAGGGCCCCTGTAAGCATGCAGAAGTGCCACAACATGATGTGGCGTAGACTCAACTAATGTCTGAAGTAGTGCTGGAGGGAAATGATACCATAAATCCTGCAGGGCTGTCCATAAATCCATAAGAGTATGAGGAGGTGGAGTTCTCTTCTGAACAGCACATTGCAAAGGATCCCAGATATGCCCAATAATGTTCATGTCTGGGGAGTTTGGTGACCAGCAGAAGAGTTTAAACTCAGAAGAGTGCTCCTGGAGCCACTCTGTAGCAATTCTGGACGTGCAGGCTGTCACACTGTCACGCTGGAATTGCCCAAGTCTGTCAGAATGCACAATGGACATTAATGGATGCTTACATAAGTGTCACCTGCCAGAATCATATCTAGATGTGTCAGGGGTCACAACTGACATGCAGGGTCCATGGATTCATGAGGTTGTCTCCGTACCCATGCACGTCCATCCACTCAAAACAATTTGAAATGAGGCTCGCCCGAATAAGCAAAATGTTTTCAATCATCAGCAGTCCAATGTTGGTGTTGACAAGCTCAGGTGAGGTATCAAGCAGTCATCAAGGGTAAACAAGTGAACCTTCAGCTCCAAAAGCCCATACTGACCACAGCACTGTATTTTGCCCGTTTACATATCTCAGGATTTGAATACAAATGCCTATACCAATTTCTTTGGCACTTCAGTGTAGGTGGGATATTCTTTGTAAAGCAGGACACACTTGCGATATTTAAAAGTTTGAAATTTGGTACTTTTTATATTTTTTATTTTTTGAAAAAGCTGGATATTTTACTGTATGGAAACAATGGTTTGTGGCCCATTATTGCTTTCCCTCATAATTTGTAGCCATTTTTATAATGCCATATGTTTTTCGTGTGATAAGAGTGTGAATTACTGGAGATTTTGGACCTTCATTTCAACTATTTGGCAGGTAAGAATCAGCATATCATTATTTATATTACTGTTACATAACCTAATGTATTGCATAAAGAGTATAAAACTGAAGTAGGTAAATTATAGGTTGGAGTAAACAATGTAATACAACAGCATGAACTTTCATGTAACATGAGTCACTTTCGTGTAATTAAGTTTTCATAGCAAGAGAGATATTAGAGATAACTGTATCTCGTTCAGTAATTTACTTCCTAGTGTAAATGTGTAACTAACATCACTAATAAAAATTTCCTAATTCAACCAATACTGTAACGTGAGTCACAAAATCTGAGTCACAGTTGTACGATTTTAAGATTAGAAGAAGAGGATGCCCTTAGCAGCAGCAGACAGAGAAACTTCTGGAATAAGCTCGAGGAGAGAGGGGGTGGGGGCAGCAGAAGCAAAAACAAAAGTTTCTACAGTTGAGTCAACATAAACAAGGACTGTTATTAGAAGAAAAAAGAGCTAAAAATAGGGAGAGTGTTAAAAAACATAGGAAACATAAAATGCAATATCAGAAACTTAGTAAAGCAAGTTTGTCACCATATAAGTCACAAGTGCTCTGAATAAAGCCCTGACTCGAGTGCTGCAATTATTTTCATTAGCAAGGTGCTGAAAATGTGAAGGTAGTTTCATTCTGGTCAGACGGACCTGCCTCACAGTTTAAAAACAAATATATTACTGCTGCTGTGCCTCAATTTTAGTCCTTTCATAATGTCGAAATCGAGTGGAACTTATTTGCTACATACCACGGTAAAGGAGCCATAGATGGAATTGGTGTAGTTGTGGAACAGCTAGTGGCGAACGCATTAAAAAAGTGAAAATTCATAGGAGGTGATGCATCAACTTTCACTCAGGTGGCTGCAAGTATCACAACTATGCAGGTTTTTCATGTGTCTATAGATGAAATTTAAGGCATCAATGTGAAAGTTAATCTGGCTCAAATATTTTCTTCAGCACCATCAATACCAAACATAAAAAGGCATTCATTGCTTTCACTACAAGAGAGGAGTACTAGAAACATATCCGCTTGTCTCCAAAGAATTTTTTTGCTGCAAATCGTCATACTGAGGAAACTATAGATAGTGTGAAAATTGGAGACTGGTACAAAGTAGAATATGACAGTAAATTCAATGCTGGAGTACGTACAGGTTTTGGAAATTCTTACTTAATCAGTACAATGGAGTGTGCTGGTCACTATTGGAAATGGACTGTAAAATGTGATGAAATTATAAAGAAAATTAATCTACTTGATGCTGTCAATGCAAGAAAATATTTTCAGTTCTCTGACTTTTAACTGAATTTACAGTTCATTTCCCCAGGTGTTATGCTTTTATAATTTTTCATAGTGTTTGAAAAGTGAAATGTTAATGTTAAGATTATCTTATTTGGCACATAATGTCATATTTTCATTTCTCTGCTTGCAGGAAAAAGTTTTTCCAACAAGAAGTAGCAAGTAACATGAGTCACGTGCAAGTAACATGAGTCATGTAGCATTGAGTCATGCGCCTTTTCAATATATTACAATATTTCACTTGGTATAAATATTTTTAGAAATCTGTAACTCTGTCATTTGAATGCCAACCTAATACGCATTTTCTGTGATAAAAACCAGATCCATACTCCTAATTTTTTGAGGACACTTTCGACCTAAAATACACATTAGGAATAGGATGTCCCAAATTTGTAACATGAGTCACAACATAAATTACATTCTTGTTCTTTAATTTTAATGCTCTTCCCTGCTTAAATAATTTTTGCCTGAATAACACAATTTATAATGATGATTTACAAAAGAAAATATGGGTTTATAGATGAATAACAATTCTACATAATAAAACACTGATTTCAAAATGTAACGTGAGTTCATCGAACAATATTTGAAAACCTGAGAGCTTTCAAATCTCGTCCAATACAGTCCCCAACCATCAGTCTTTCCTTCTCATCTCATACAGTAAGTCTCCCCTGACACACGGTTCTGGGTGACTTCCCAAAATCTACCCCTTTTCCTAGACCTCTCCAGTCCTTTCCCTTCACCCCTCTTCCTTCTCCTTTAACGCTTCTGCCTGAAGAAGGAGCCACTGGCTCCGAAAGATTGCCAGTTACAACCATTTTTTATGTGTGTGTTTTGCTGCCACTTGGTGAGTAGATTTTTTATCTATCCAATTAAATAAGATTATAAAGTGTGTTGCATTACAAAGTGATGATCTCAGGTTAATTATGGTGTATATATCTGTGTGTGCGTGTGTGTTAGTCAGAGAGAGAGAGAGAGAGAGAGAGAGAGAGGGAGGAGAGAGAGAGGAGCAGAAATGAAAAGAATAGGGAATGGAAGAGTAGAACTGGTAAAAAGGACATTATAAATAATAGGCAGGTGTCTGCAACATGAACATGCACCCTTCCTTCGTACAGCAAGTTGGAATGCTAGCAAAAAAGAAGCATGCGTCTCTCTTTCTTTTGTTCTTAGTAATAAAAGCAATAAATGATATATGTCCATTTAAATATAGAAGTTTATTAACTTTTAATGCTGACGGTATTGTACCATCCCTTATTTTTATTGGTAAATTATACATTTTAACAGTAACATCTTTACAATGTACTTTTTTATAAATGCCCAGACTTTGGGCATTTAAAAATGTCCATTGATAAATGTCCTGCCCACGGAGCATTTGCCTGGCCCATATCACGGCGCGTTGCAGCACTTGCTGCGACAAGCAATTATATTGTGCCACTTATGGCCTGCCTAATAGATATGCTCAAGTCCACGGAAGCCCCAGGGAGTTGGAGACTTAGATTTTGCCACCTCTAGGAAAATAAGTAGGTCGTTGGTTGACTGCCAGGATGTGCAAGAGACATTGTATAAGGCTAATATTGTATAACTTGGAATGTAGCAAACTATAAAAATGCGATGTACTCATTGTAATGGAAAGTGAATACACATATTGGAAAGAAGAAGAGTGTGAAATCATTCAGTAATATCAGATCTCTTAAGTAACTTTCCAGACTGACACAGGCACTGCAACATAGCAAAAAAAAGTCTGATGCCAAGATACCTAGACCACAGCACTTCTGGAACTATTTCCAAATGCAAGTAAAATTAATAATCTACAGTGATCATAAAATATTTACATGTAAACAGATCATTATAGATGAATGATACACTGCACATCTGTCACCCACACAGGGACGATCAGAAGTGTCTGTATTTTCAGGTAATAACATGTGATTGAGAAAGGAGAAGTAGTCACAATTAAAAGGAAATTTTTAACTCTGTGAAGAATATTTGTTGTCCACAGCAACCGGACAACTGCAATTACTTGGTGTTTGAGTTATTACTAGCACTGCAGTTGTGGTTTGTGGATGAGATAAACGAGAGTGCAACTAGCCAACAAAGTTTGTTACTTTCATGCAGTGTAAGGTCAACACTGAAACAGCTGGCTGCAATGAAGGGTTAACAGTAGATTTGTTATTGTTTGGTGTAAGCCTGTAGGCATCTGAAGCATGTCGCAACCAGTAGAAGAGGTGTTAAGAGTGTTTATGGAGAAGACGACTGGTGAATTTGAAGAGGCAAACAAATGGTTAAATAGAAACATGGGAAATCTTAGAACACAACTATATGCAACAATGCGAATTTAGAAAGTCATACACACAACAAAAGAAGTTTTGCATCACCATGGTTCCGAGAGTTCTGGAACCTGTACAGAAAATTGGAATAGAGATCAACATAAACATCATTTCCGCCCTTTTTATTGATCATGAAAACCACACATTGCTTGATATACCACCATACAGCGAGACCTTCGGAGGTGGTGGTCCAGATCGCTGTACACACTGGTACCTCTAATACCCAGTAGCATGTCCTCTTGCATTGATGCATGCCTGTATTTGTCGTGGCATACTATGCACAAGTTCATAAAGGCACTGTTGGTCCAGATTGTCCCACTCCTCAACGGCGATTCGGCATAGATCCCTCAGAGTGGTCCATAAACAGCCCTTTCAATCTATCCCAGGCATGTTCGATAAGGTTCATGTCAGGAGAACATGCTGGCCACTCTATTCGAGCGATTTTGTTATCGTGAAGGAAGTCATTCACAAGATGTGCACGGTGGGGAAGCGAATTGTCGTCCGTGAAGACGAATGCCTCGCCAATATGCTGCCGATATGGTTGCACTATCGGTCGGAGGATGGCATTCACATTTTGTACAGCCATTACAGCACGTTCTGTGACCACCAGCAGTGTATGTTGGCCCCACATAACACCATCCAAAAACAGCAGGGAACCTCCACCTTGCTGCCCTCGCTGGACAGTGTGTCTAAGGCGTTTAGCCTGGCCAAGTTGCGTCCAAACATGTCTCCAACAATTGTCTGGTTGAAAGCATATGCAACACTCATTGGTGAAGGGAACGTGATGCCAATCCTGAGCAGTCCATTCGGAATGTTGTTGGGACCCTCTATATTGCGCTGCATGGTGTCGTGGTTGCAAAGACGGACCTCACCATGGACGCTGGGAGTGAAGTTGCGCATCATGCAGCCTATGCGCACAGTTGAGTCATAACATGACGTCCTGTGGCTGCACGAAAAGCATTATTCAACAAGGTGGCGTTGCTGTCAGGGTTTCTCCGAGCCATAACCCGTATGTAGCGGTCATCCACTGCATACTTGAGTGGCCTGAGTGAGGCACGTCATTGACAGTTCCTGTCTCTCTGTATCTCCTCCATGTCTGAACAACATCGTTTTGGCTCACTCCGAGATGCCGGGACACTTCCCTTGTTGAGAGCCCTTCCTGGCACAAACTAACAATGTGGATGTGATCAAACTGTGGTATTGACCGGCTGTTGGATCCCCTCTGTCTATTAGGTGCTGCTTATGCATGGTTGTTTACATCTTCCGGCAGGTTTAGTGACATCTCTGAACAGTTAAAGGGACTGTGTCTGAGATACATCATCCACAGTCAACGTCTATCTTCAGGAGTTCAGGGAACCGGGGTGATGCAAAACTTTTTTTTTTATGTGTGTATAAAGAAATCTAGGAAAGAGAAAAAGGAATTACATACTTTGATTATAACTTCCAAACAACAACAACTGGGTATCACAATCAGAAGTAACTAAACACTGTGACAAAGTTAATGAACAACTTATAGAGGTTAATAATTATGTAAAGTAATTGAGAGAGATAAACAAATGGGCATTTAAAACAATTTGTGACCAAATCTGAAACATGGATGGGAAAATCAACATATTAGAACAGAATAGGGATTTAGAGGTGACTGCTATCACAGGATATGTTTGTACTAACTTGAAGGAGAGTGTGTGCTACATAATTGATCAAAATGTACATGAGAAAGTAGATTCAACTGTCAGTACACCTCAATCGACAGAAAAGTTACGGAACTGAAAAAGATGAAAAAGCAATTAAACAGAAAGAAAGATGGGTACAGCCTGTCAGCAGAATAATGTGAGGAATTACAAAAAGGAAATGGGATTAATTTATCCGTACTGTTCTCAAAGTTTAAACCAAATGGGGAGGTTCACCCCCACTTACTTTCTAAGGGTATTCTTTAGGTTGCTCCCTAAATGATAGGAGGATTTGAAAAAGATTTTGTGCTCATTTACTTAGAAGGTAGCACAGCTGGCAGGAGATCAACACGTACAGAGGAATTTACTTTTTGGGATGATTTCCAGTAGAAATTTAAAAGAAAGAACTGATCTCTGAGTGTTTGATACTAAGTATTACATAGTACTTGGAGGAGTTATAAGAAATGCACAGAATTGCATCTTACAAAATAGAAATATCTACACAATACATTTGAGGAAGGGCATCTAGTTAAGATTGTAGTGCCTCAAGAATTTCAGTGTTAATTCTAGAAACACTCGGCTTTCAACCGTCTCGAACACCCGATCTTTTAGGTACGAGTGCAGGAGAGTGAGAACGTTTCTACTGATCCACCTGTTTCTATGTACAAGTAGGAATTTTGTTATTAGAAGACTAAAATTGGCGAGTCACTGACAACGACAAATGTCTGCCGCCAGTCCCACAGAAGACGTGAGGAGAACTCAACGAATAATTATGTTGTATTCTTTGATGTGTTAGTGTCTGTGGTGATGTAAAAAAAAGACTATTAAAAAGTTGAATATAGAGTGCTACGCACATTCATGTATTGGACTCACTTGAGACTAGAGACTTTTAAATTATTTCATGTCTTGGCTATGAACGAAACAAGACACATGTATGCTATTTGAATATGTGTAAATGAGTCTAAGGAATAAGTTAGCTCGCAGAAGTTATTATCTGTGAAAGTTGAAAATATAAAGTGATGGAACTGAAAAGTATTATATGAGTACCAAAATTATTTCAAGGATAGAGAAGTATTTTAATAAATTCCTTTAACCAGCTACAGTCTTCGGAGAAGAAGCTTGAGGGAGATCGACATAGTTGATTATCCAGAGAAGAGGATCGACTACACACGATATGCAAGTTAACTGAATTGAGAGACGTGTGTGCCTTGCAACCCAATACCACACTGTCTGTTGTCATCCGAAAACGTTAGAAGGTGTTCAGTAAGAAGACTATCGCATTATTTGCAGGGGCGGAAGGGGGGGGGGGGTGCAGTTTGTATAACACAGAATTAATAAAAAGATACATAGCTTAAGGCTAAATGACTAGGAGGATCTATCTCATTTAATTTTAGTGTTTTTAAACATCTCTGACTATAATTTTTTTTAATTTACATACAGCAACTGCTTGTGCCTTCTTTAAAGTTGATGAAATGGTAGATATCGGATGATAACATAGCAACAATCTTGTGCCTTGATGTCTCTTCATAACAAGCAAGTTTTAATGATGGACACTGGATAATATCTATACAGAAATAACTACACATACTGATCCCTGTACAATAATAACAGAACCTTTTCCAACTTCACTGAGAATAAGAAATCGGCAAAGGAAACTAGTGAATATTGAGACTCAATTCAATAAACAATAAATCCTTTTTAAATGCAACTATCTGTAAAAAAAAGACATGGAGAAAGTAAAAGACCTCTATAATAGCTAATCCCAATTATAAAATTAAAAAATAAATAATAAATTAAACAATACCTATCCAGTTGTGGTTACAAAAGCTAGGTGTTAGGATCATCACATTCACTGGGGGTAAGAAGAGGGTAGATACCAACCTCATGAAGTAATTGATGTATATTTTAACACAGTACAAGGATAATGTACGAAAATAAGTTTGTAATAACATGAACTCAGGGAAGAGGAAAGCATGTGAGCCACAGCAGATAGGTGAGCTCGGAAGTCCTGCTCTAGCTATGAGGAAATCACAGTGACATGGCAAATTCTGATATGCACACTGCACTCACAACCAACAAATGGAAAATGGACATGGCCTTTCAAAAACCTTAAGTTGATAACAATAGTCCCAAGATTGTTGAGACTGCATAGCAACAAACATTGCAACAACCCAATCAACTGTTTCACTTGCCCTTCCATGATAGCTACACCTGATAGTACCCCAATACAGGAACTCAAAGACTGAATTTTAACAAAATGATTCGAACTATCTGTTCTGTCAATGAACAGTTAAATCACAAATCTAAAACAGTTAATCGCACTTTTAAACTACAAAAAAGGGCCATTAGAATCTTGTTTGGGTGCAAGCCTAGAGACTCTTGTAAACCCCTGTTTAAGAAATCTGGTATTCCTCCATTACCATGTGTATACATTATGGAAACCCTTTTGTTCTTTAAATTAAATGTAATAGGCAAGGACTGGAGACTGCAAAAAAAAAAAACTGTGATATACATGATCACTTTACCAGACAAAACAGAAACTTACATATGACTCAAATCAGCACAGCACTGTGCCAAAAAGGTACTTTTCACTTGGAAGTTAAGCTTTATAACAAACTCCCCGAAAATGTAAAAGCTATCACTGAGGTCAATACATTTGGAAAATCTCTAAAGTCATATTTACAGCATCACTGCTTTTACTCCATTGAAGAGTATTTAAATTTATGAAATGTGTTATATAAATACTTACGTGTAAAGTGTATTATTGTAACCTTAAATATGTATGCCTTGAAATGACTTTCAGCCTGTGTATTTATAACTTGACTTGTCCAATGTCTTATGCATAAGCTGCTATGTAGACAACAGGAGCAATAAAAAATACAATACAATACAAAACCACAACTTAATTCAGAATTATCTGATTATGTTAGAAATTCCACACATTTCCCTCACTTTCTGAAGTAAATTCAGTTTCCCTGTTGGTTCCAGTTTGTTACAATGAGTTGTTTACGATACTTACCTTGTGCATTAACAAAGATTACTCCAGGTTGTAGAAGATTTTCATCGATTAAATGATGATCAGCAAGAGCAAGACCTTCATCACTACACCCTGCACCGCATTCCAGAACCTTAAAACAGAAGATTACTACATTATTTTTGTATTCCTTAAGTAGTACTTTCTATGTTAACTACTACCAACACAGCAACAATCTAAATATTTAGACCACCGAGCGAGGTGGCGCAGTGGTTAGCACACTGGACTTGCATTTGGGAGGACGACGGTTCGATCCCGTCTCCGGCCATCCTGATTTAGGTTTTCCGTGATTTCCCTAAATCCTTTCAGGCAAATGCCGGGATGGTTCCTATCAAAGGGCACGGCTGATTTCCTTCCCCGTCCTTCCCTAACCCGAGCTTGCACTCCGTCTCTAATGACCTCGTTGTCGACGGGACGTTAAACACTAATCTCCTCCTCCCTTAAATATTTAGATAGGAAAAAATCTAATAACACTGCCCCGTCTCTTATTATGAATACATAAAAACTATCACTAACTATAGACAGACATTTGCAATGTGTGTCAAAATTTTTTATGACAAAATATTTTGGAAAAACGTACAAATTTCTGTTTATAGCATTACAGGGCTGCATCAAATTAATATATAGCTGACTTTACGATGACAGATCAATCACTATTGACAAAACAGAGAAGGCACTGAGCAGTAGATAGTAAAATAGAGACCCACAGCCTTTCAATGAAACTAGATGGGAAGAATATATAGGCCAAGTCAAAATGACAAAGCACAATATATTATTAAAATTAATAAGTATGAGTCTTCTCCAAGAACTCCTTTCACAATAAAGACTGGTCTTGGACATGGTGATGGTTTATCCCCACTGCATTTCAGTGGGCCCTTGCAGTACATCATGAAGATGTGCCCAAAGGAAACTTCAACTAAGGTCATCATTAGAATAAAACACCCAACAACAAACTGCAGAAGGTTTGCAGGTGATATACCTCACTTATGCCTCAATGTGGATGGATAAATAGAACCAACAAAGTGAAAACAGTTCAATTTTTAATCTTGTCATCATATAATAAGAAACACTTAACAGTAGATACCAAAATCCAGCTCTATAAAATCATAAATTTCTTGGAAGCCACTTATGTACTGTTCCAAATTAAAAATGAAAAACTGCTCAACTTGTCAAAACTGACTGAAGGATCATTAGAACTTTTGCAAATAAAAATCCAGGTCCTCCCCAATGAAACTTTCTGTCAAGAGACTGACTCAATCCTCAGTATTATGAAGAAGAAAAGAATCTCATATTTCTTTCATATCTTGTGACTGCCAGAAAACTGTATCTTATGGCAACTAGTGAGAAGAAATCTGGCAAAGAAGATGAGAGAGCAAACAATAAGAATTACAGGCCGACCTGATAACTGAACTCAAGGTACAAGATGCAGAGAACAAAGGTAATATTGACACTTTTCTTAAGACTTACAAATTTCAGCAGAAATGATGCATAGAAAGGTTAGGGAGGTTTCATAAGAAATTAGAGAATCATAACAGGAATAAATGAACAGGCACTAGGTGAACTACAATAACCAAGTAGCACAACCTTCAAAGAAAAAGTGAATATGTAGCATCTCAACTGGTCCAATGTAACCAATAATAATAATAATAATAATAATAATAAAACTGTATCAGTATGTCTTCTCCAAATATATTTAAGCTGTCCTGGTGCTTCCAGCTGTCACCTCTTGAGTTGCATGCCTTCATGTTTGACACTAACTAGCCTAAGTACAGGTAATTATCATAAATCACAGAACAGTATGGTAGATGGGCCATTTTATTAGCAGATTCTAGGTATATGACCTTTACAACGGCAATTTTCTAAACAGTATACGTGCTACTTCGTAAATGATATAAAATCAATAAATAAAGATAATCAGCATGATAATGGAGAGATTCCTGATGACTGGACAAAGGCAATTATTATACCTATTTTTCAGTAGGGTAACCAGCTGCTCTAGTAGGACTACAGAGGAATAACATGCATGAAGATTTATGAAGAGAGAATTTTACAGAAAATACAAAACAAGATAAAACAGCAAATGAGAGAGGAACAACAGGGATTTTGGCTAGACAATCAACTATAGATGCCATATTTACATCTAGACAGGTAGTAAAAAAGAAATGGGAAAGACACTGTAGTTTCTTTCATAGATATAAAAAAGGTGTAAAATACTGACAGGTGGGAAGAGAGACGGCAAGGTCCAAAATGACTGGAACTATCTCAAAACAGCTCTAACTCAGATTCAGAAAGATGTAAAGGAAATCCCTGGATTGTGTTATAATAGATGGAAAAATCAGAATGGTTTACAGCAGATACAGGGATTCAACAAGGAAGTGTACGCTCATCAGTGTTTTTCAGTGTAGTCATGGACAACATCACAAGGGAAGTTTACCAAGGATCAATAGCAGATGATAGAAAATTATACTATGTGTAGACAGTGTGATAACATGGGAAGATAATGAGCAGAAACTGAAAGAACAACTGAATACCTTGCAAAGGATAAATGGAGAAGCAGGTATGGAAATAAGCTCAACAAAAAGCGAGAGAGAGAAAATCAACACAGAAAATGAAACATGGAGGGTGTAAGTTGTACAGTAAAATTTATTAAAGAAGTAGATGTTTTCAAACTTCTAGGAAGTACGCTAACATCAATGAAGAAATTTTGGAGAGGACAGTAAATTTCTCAAAATTATTATTATTATTATTGTATATAAGGCATAATTAGGAATTGAAAAATAAGCATGAAAACAAAGATCACGATATATAAATTACATTATTTAACAATTTTGATCCATGGATGAAGATGCTGGACCTGTACAAAGAAAGACTGAGTAGAAAACAAGCAACAGAGATGAGCTTTCTACAAGGGATCCTGAGTAAGGTGAGAAGGGATAGGATAAGGAATGAAAAAATAGGAAACATGGTTCAGATCAGTCTCCTAAAAGAAACTATGGAGAGGAAGAGGCTGAAATGTTTCGGCCACATTAAAAGAATGGGGAAAAAAAGACTACCAAGAAGAGCTCTGAAATGGACAGAATCTGGAAGAAGACCAATTGGAAGACCATGAACAAGATGGAGAGATCAGGTGAATTATGATGTAAATCAGAGAGGACAACAATGGGAGTAAATGGAGATAAGAAAAGACTGGAAGAAGATTTGTGAATGACCTGCACAGACAGAAATGTTTCAGGAAGAAGAAGTAGAAACAGCAGGGTGATATGAAACTTCCTGGCAGATTAAAACTGTGTGTCCGACCGAGACTCGAACTCGGGACCTTTGCCTTTCGCGGGCAAGTGCTCTACCAACTGAGCTACCGAAGCACGACTCACGTCCGGTACTCACAGCTTTACTTCTGCCAGTACCTCGTCTCCTACCTTCCAAACTTTACAGAAGCTCTCCTGCGAAACTTGCAGAACTAGCACTCCTGAAAGAAAGGATATTGCGGAGACATGGCTTAGCCACAGCCTGGGGGATGTTTCCAGAATGAGATTTTCACTCTGCAGCGGAGCGTGCGCTGATATGAAACTTCCTGGCAGATTAAAACTGTGTGTCCGACCGAGACTCGAACTCGGGACCTTTGCCTTTCGCGGGCAAGTGCTCTACCAACTGAGCTACCGAAGCACGACTCACGTCCGGTACTCACAGCTTTACTTCTGCCAGTACCTCGTCTCCTACCTTCCAAACTTTACAGAAGCTCTCCTGCGAAACTTGCAGAACTAGCACTCCTGAAAGAAAGGATATTGCGGAGACATGGCTTAGCCACAGCCTGGGGGATGTTTCCAGAATGAGATTTTCACTCTGCAGCGGAGTGTGCGCTGATATGAAACTTCCTGGCAGATTAAAACTGTGTGTCCGACCGAGACTCGAACTCGGGACCTTTGCCTTTCGCGGGCAAGTGCTCTACCAACTGAGCTACCGAAGCACGACTCACGTCCGGTACTCACAGCTTTACTTCTGCCAGTACCTCGTCTCCTACCTTCCAAACTTTACAGAAGCTCTCTTGCGAAACTTGCAGAACTAGCACTCCTGAAAGAAAGGATATTGCGGAGACATGGCTTAGCCACAGCCTGGGGGATGTTTCCAGAATGAGATTTTCACTCTGCAGCGGAGTGTGCGCTGATATGAAACTTCCTGGCAGATTAAAACTGTGTGTCCGACCGAGACTCGAACTCGGGACCTTTGCCTTTCGCGGGCAAGTGCTCTACCAACTGAGCTACCGAAGCACGACTCACGTCCGGTACTCACAGCTTTACTTCTGCCAGTACCTCGTCTCCTACCTTCCAAACTTTACAGAAGCTCTCCTGCGAAACTTGCAGAACTAGCACTCCTGAAAGAAAGGATATTGCGGAGACATGGCTTAGCCACAGCCTGGGGGATGTTTCCAGAATGAGATTTTCACTCTGCAGCGGAGTGTGCGCTGATATGAAACTTCCTGGCAGATTAAAACTGTGTGTCCGACCGAGACTCGAACTCGGGACCTTTGCCTTTCGCGGGCAAGTGCTCTACCAACTGAGCTACCGAAGCACGACTCACGTCCGGTACTCACAGCTTTACTTCTGCCAGTACCTCGTCTCCTACCTTCCAAACTTTACAGAAGCTCTCCTGCGAAACTTGCAGAACTAGCACTCCTGAAAGAAAGGATATTGCGGAGACATGGCTTAGCCACAGCCTGGGGGATGTTTCCAGAATGAGATTTTCACTCTGCAGCGGAGTGTGCGCTGATATGAAACTTCCTGGCAGATTAAAACTGTGTGTCCGACCGAGACTCGAACTCGGGACCTTTGCCTTTCGCGGGCAAGTGCTCTACCAACTGAGCTACCGAAGCACGACTCACGTCCGGTACTCACAGCTTTACTTCTGCCAGTACCTCGTCTCCTACCTTCCAAACTTTACAGAAGCTCTCCTGCAAAACTTGCAGAACTAGCACTCCTGAAAGAAAGGATATTGCGGAGACATGGCTTAGCCACAGCCTGGGGGATGTTTCCAGAATGAGATTTTCACTCTGCAGCGGAGTGTGCGCTGATATGAAGGTCCCGAGTTCGAGTCTCGGTCGGACACACAGTTTTAATCTGCCAGGAAGTTTCATATCAGCGCACACTCCGCTGCAGAGTGAAAATCTCATTCTGGAAACATCCCCCAGGCTGTGGCTAAGCCATGTCTCCGCAATATCCTTTCTTTCAGGAGTGCTAGTTCTGCAAGTTTTGCAGGAGAGCTTCTGTAAAGTTTGGAAGGTAGGAGACGAGGTACTGGCAGAAGTAAAGCTGTGAGTACCGGACGTGAGTCGTGCTTCGGTAGCTCAGTTGGTAGAGCACTTGCCCGCGAAAGGCAAAGGTCCCGAGTTCGAGTATCGGTCGGACACACAGTTTTAATCTGCCAGGAAGTTTCATATCAGCGCATACTCCGCTGCAGAGTGAAAATCTCATTCTGGAAACATCCCCCAGGCTGTGGCTAAGCCATGTCTCCGCAATATCCTTTCTTTCAGGAGTGCTAGTTCTGCAAGTTTCGCAGGAGAGCTTCTGTAAAGTTTGGAAGGTAGGAGACGAGGTACTGGCAGAAGTAAAGCTGTGAGTACCGGACGTGAGTCGTGCTTCGGTAGCTCAGTTGGTAGAGCACTTGCCCGCGAAAGGCAAAGGTCCCGAGTTCGAGTCTCGGTCGGACACACAGTTTTAATCTGCCAGGAAGTTTCATATCAGCGCACACTCCGCTGCAGAGTGAAAATCTCATTCTGGAAACACCCCCCAGGCTGTGGCTAAGCCATGTCTCCCAATATCCTTTCTTTCAGGAGTGCTAGTTCTGCAAGTTTCGCAGGAGAGCTTCTGTAAAGTTTGGAAGGTAGGAGACGAGGTACTGGCAGAAGTAAAGCTGTGAGTACCGGACGTGAGTCGTGCTTCAGTAGCTCAGTTGGTAGAGCACTTGCCCGCGAAAGGCAAAGGTCCCGAGTTCGAGTCTCGGTCGGACACACAGTTTTAATCTGCCAGGAAGTTTCATATCAGCGCACACTCCGCTGCAGAGTGAAAATCTCATTCTGGAAACATCCCCCAGGCTGTGGCTAAGCCATGTCTCCGCAATATCCTTTCTTTCAGGAGTGCTAGTTCTGCAAGTTTCGCAGGAGAGCTTCTGTAAAGTTTGGAAGGTAGGAGACGAGGTACTGGCAGAAGTAAAGCTGTGAGTACCGGACGTGAGTCGTGCTTCGGTAGCTCAGTTGGTAGAGCACTTGCCCGCGAAAGGCAAAGGTCCCGAGTTCGAGTCTCAGTCGGACACACAGTTTTAATCTGCCAGGAAGTTTCATATCAGCGCACACTCCGCTGCAGAGTGAAAATCTCATTCTGGAAACATCCCCCAGGCTGTGGCTAAGCCATGTCTCCGCAATATCCTTTCTTTCAGGAGTGCTAGTTCTGCAAGTTTCGCAGGAGAGCTTCTGTAAAGTTTGGAAGGTAGGAGACGAGGTACTGGCAGAAGTAAAGCTGTGAGTACCGGACGTGAGTCGTGCTTCGGTAGCTCAGTTGGTAGAGCACTTGCCCGCGAAAGGCAAAGGTCCCGAGTTCGAGTCTCGGTCGGACACACAGTTTTAATCTGCCAGGAAGTTTCATATCAGCGCACACTCCGCTGCAGAGTGAAAATCTCATTCTGGAAACATCCCCCAGGCTGTGGCTAAGCCATGTCTCCGCAATATCCTTTCTTTCAGGAGTGCTAGTTCTGCAAGTTTCGCAGGAGAGCTTCTGTAAAGTTTGGAAGGTAGGAGACGAGGTACTGGCAGAAGTAAAGCTGTGAGTACCGAACGTGAGTCGTGCTTCGGTAGCTCAGTTGGTAGAGCACTTGCCCGCGAAAGGCAAAGGTCCCGAGTTCGAGTCTCGGTCGGACACGTAGTTTTAATCTGCCAGGAAGTTTCATATCAGCGCACACTCCGCTGCAGAGTGAAAATCTCATTCTGGAAGCAGGGTGATACTTTCATCGAAGTATATTTCTACTCCTCAGATAAAACTCAGAAGTACACAAAAATCTGTGATCTGTCCATCTGTTTTGCATCTAGCAGAGAAGCAGGAGGCAAGGCAAGGAACAATTAGGAGAACAAAGTATAATGGATGTGACAGCTCTGGAGTGAGAGATAGAAACATAGAAATAAGATACATGGGTGATCTATGGTGGACTAGAATGGTGGAGTGTAGTGGAAACAGGAGGGGAAGCCGAGGCTAGGTGGAGAACAAGGGGCTAGCAGAGACTGAGGCTTGGTTGATTGTGGGAGTGATATGTATATTGGAGGGAAGGTTTCACCTGCACATTCCCTCAGAAAAGCTGCTTTAGAGCCTACAGAGGATTCAGATAGCATGGCTTGTGAAAACAAATAAGTTGCCAGGTCCAGATGAAATTCCATTTTGGTTTTACAGAGAACACACATTGGCACTGGTCTCTGACTTAAGTTTACATTCATAGCAAATCTCTCACCCAGTGCAAAGTTCGAAGTGAATGGAAAACAGTGCCAGTGATTCTGCATATAACAAGTGTAAAAGAAAGGACTTGTAAAATTGCATGCCAACACTCTTAATGTCAGTTGTCTGCAGAATATTTGAGCATACTCTAAGAGTATAAATATAATAAGCTTCTGTCCACAAATCAGCATGGATTCAGAAAGGATCATTCATGTAAAAGTCAGTTTGCAGTTTTCCAGCACAATATGCTGCAAACCATGAATGAAGGGTAACAGATAGAGTCCATATTTCTAGATTTCTTCAAAGTGTCCAATCCAGTGCCACACTGTAGACAGTTAACTAAAGTCCAATCATACAGAATAGGTTCTCAGAGATGTGAGGGTCCAAAACCTCTTTAAGTTTCAACGAAGGTCAAAATCTGCAGAATTATCTCCAAAACAGATTCCAGACTCCTGGTTCTGAGCCAAATGGAAGGTTTGAACTAGAGACTGAAGGTTCTGTCACAAGCTAGGCTGTGATTTCCTACACTTGCGCCATAGGGTTGAGAACCACAGGATGTGGTGTACACTACATATTATGGGCTGCTAAGTACATAGTTGATTGTACATGGGGGAGCACACAAGAGTTAGGTGACTCTCCTTCTAGTCCAGATTATCGAAGTATCAATGTAACATCCAAAGAAATGCTCCCAACAGGAGAGGATATTAAAATCATTGTGGTTAACTGCCAAAATATTTGCAACAAACTGCCACGGAGTCTGAAGTGATCCTAATATGCAGTGAAGCTCACAGAAATAATGTGTACAGAAAGCTGGTTAAAACCGAAAATTGACAGCACTGTGAATTCAAATGTAGTGTGGTACCTTGTACAGAATGACCTGCCCCAAGTCATGAAAGCCATGAATCAAGGAAATCAGACAGATTCAGTGTTCCCCGACTTCCAAAAAGTACAGGACTCAGTATCACTCACATGACTATTATCAAAAGTATGATCATATGGGGTATCGAGCACAATTTGTAACTTGACTGAGGATTTTTTTGGTGACGAAGACACGTTATCTAGGTTGGAGAGTAATCGACAGATCAACACGTAACTTTAGGTGCGCCCATGAAGTGTGTTGGGACACTTGCTGTTCATGTTGTATATTAATGACTTTGCACACTTTTCACAGATAATGCAGTTACCTATAATGAAGTACTGATTGAAGAAAGCTGTATGAATATTGGGTCAGATCTTGATACAATTTCTAAGTGATGCAAAGACTCACTATAAATGTATGGTGATGGAAAACTGTTAACTTCACAAAATAAAGAAACATAGGATCCTATGATTGCAATATCAATGAGCCATGGCTGAAATTGATTAATCTGTTCAGATTCCTGATTGTAACATCTTGTAGTAGTGATATGAAATGGAATGCTCACATATCAGCCATAAATATAGCACGTGGCAGACTGTGGTTCACTGGTAGAGTACGAGGAAAATGCAATTAATCTGAATAAGAGATTGTTTGCAAAACACTTGTGCTGTCCATCATAGAGTCTTGACAAGTGTTTGGGACATGCACCGAATATGACTAACACGCTTATTGAAAAGATACGAAGAAGTGCAGCACAATTAGTCACTGTTTGATCCTTGGGAGAGTGTCACAAAGATGCCAAAAGAACTGAATTGGCAGAAGCCTGGAGACAGATGCAAACCATTCCATGAAGGCTTCGCTCCTACACAGTTCATGAAAACAAAATTAGATGAATTAGAACAAGCACAGAGGTGTTTAAACAATCATTCTTCCCATGCTCCATATGTGACTAGAATGGGAAAAAACCCCAAATAACTGGTACAATGGGATGTATTCCCTGCCATGCACTTCAAAGTGTAGATGTAGAATAAATCCAATTTGTTGTCCTGGAGAGCTAGTGTTCACCAGGGGCAAAGATATCTTCAGGAGTACACCTGGGAAATAATGTTGAACTGTTCTTGTTCTCCACATGCATAAACAATCTGATTGATAGGGTGAGCAGCAATCTATGACTGTTTGCTGATGATGCTGTAGTGTATGGGAAAGTGTCTGTAGGGGGAATGTAGAAGAATTTGAGTTAATGCAAATGAGTACAAAAAACAATTCCATGATGTTCAAGTACATTATTAGTGGTGTGCTGTTCAACAAAACCTCACATGCCTTAAGACAAAGGAGAAAAGGTGAAAGGTGCTATACATGGGATTAAAATAGAAGTAAAATGACAGAGGAGCTAAAAGAAAGACACAAGGAAATGTGGCTGGTTGACCACTTACAAAAAACATGGGTGAGCCAGTCATCCTGTTAACACATTAAGAACACCTCCCTAAAATGTGAGGAAACAAGTGAGACAAATCAAAAATCCTTAAACCTGTCACCACATTCATCTGCATGTTGCTTAAAATAGAGGGCAGATCTGTTGGAAAAATTGCAGCTGCTGTTTGGTTGAAAAATAAAACACAGTCTAATAAAATGTGAAGACAAATAAGGACGACTTTGTCCCATCTGCGGGACTGGGAGGAGGTACACCATGGCCGCATTGTGGGCCTTATACAAAACAGAGCTTGTTGTCTGTCACTTCCAGCCACTCATGTTTCCATCAACCCATGACTTTGTACCTCAAAATACCTATGTGCCCTGGCACCCAGCAGGACACCTACTTCCCCAGCCTTTGTAACCAGAGGTGGGTGTCCTGGATATCCTGGACTACTTTTTCAGCTGGATACAAGCGTTTTAGGGACTGAAGGGTACTCACCAAGTCAGAACAGACAAGGAATTTTGCAGGCACGGCACATCTCATCTGCTCCAGCGCCCTCAAGATCGCGGATAGTTTGGCATCAAATGCAGTGCACTCTGGAGGCAACCGACTCCTGAGAACAAAATCCCAGAAAACAAAAGAACAACCAAATGAGTCCCCTTCTTTTGACCTATCCATGAGTACAGTGCCACATCAGGGTGCGCATTAAAAATAGCGTACTAAAAACAGGAGCTGGAGGGCACTCCCTCCTCTACTGCACCAAATCTAAAATTACTTGAGGCTTCTGCAGTAGCTAGGATGGCAGTTGGTTAAAATCCCAAATTTGAGCCCATAAGTGCCCCACATAGAGGTCCAACACATAAAGGGACTCCAACACACATTTTGCATGGATCTGAAACAGCCTCGTTGCCCATGGATAATTTATAAATATGAATTCCATAGCCAGACAAGCATTGGTATGGTATGCTGGGGAAGTAGGAGTAGTGAGGAAGTGATAAGCCTGACACTATAAGAAGCTGGTGCCGGATGGTACGTGGTGGTGCTCAGTCTCTTGAACTTCAGCACAGAGACTGAGTATGGGGCTGGTCCTGTAGGCATCCTTGGCCATCCTGATCCACTCATGGTGTACAGCATCAACGATCTTCAGGTAAGAAGGCCTCACTGAGCTGTACACTGTGCACAAATAGTCCTTTCTCAGTAAAACTGGAGCAGATGCACCCTATCTGCTCCTCAAGACCTGCAGTAAGACACTTCAAAATGTTCATTGCCTTCTAGGGCTGCTTTCACGTCCTTCAAGTCTGGTAAAAGACAGTTTGGAGTAAAAACTGAGGCCCAAAAATACACACAAGGTCTTTAAAAGGGAGAATGGTGTTCCACATACACAATTCATGTTAATTAAAAATACAATGAGAATGGTTAAAATGCTCTCTCTCTCGCTCACTCTCTCTCTCTCTCACTCCTCTGCAGAAAATGTAAAACTGGTCTTTGCAGTCCACTCCTCCAGCCTCTTTACTGTAAGTTGCAACTGACGAATTGCTGTTGAAATGCTGGGGAGAAACAGAAAACTGCACAGTTGTTCACAAATAAGGAGCATTATTCAGGACTACTTACCATAGACAAGGTAGTGTTTATGGCTATGGAGAAGAGGGTAACACTTAAAATACTGCCCAGAGGAACACCATTCTCCTGCTCAAAACTACGTCACCAGCTCAGTACTGAAAAAGTGTTTTGGTAGGAAGGGCCAAACAAAGATGGGGAGGTGGCCTTTGGTGGAGCTGCCTCAGAATACAGTGTCTCCAAGAAGTAAAGTACACCTTACTGATATCAAAACATGTACGTATATAACGCTGTTTACATAGGAAAACCTGCTGAATAGCTGTCTCAAGCCAGGAAATGTTGTCGATAGTGAATCGGAATCCCCTGAATCCACACTGAGAATGTCTTAGCAGCTGCCTGGTCTCCAACATCCAGACCGGACGATGGTTAAACATTCACTCCAAGGGCTTCCCTACACAGCTTTTCTGCCTGGAGCTGCAGCCATGGAGGTGGTAGCACCAGTACTGGATGATGGACCATTCTGAACCTTTGGAGGAGCAGGAGATCCGCAATGGTCACAACCATGGCCTTGGCTGACAGTCTGGGAAGAGGTATAGGCTTCAAAGTAATTGCAGCAGGACAAGTACAATGTCAGAGGCACATGTTAGTACTGGCACTAGCAACCTACAATTTTGTACAAACATTGATCTTCTGAACAGGCTGTTTAACAAAAGAATCAACGGAGGTAGTGAGTGTTGGGGGCTGCATGGCATTACAGATATTTTTGGCCACACCATACAAGATATGCTTGGTTGTTTTGGTATGCTGTATCTTTTTTTTCTTCAAGAAACACAATGCAGTCCCTACTCCGGACAGGGCGAACCCCAGAGCAGTTAACACACTTCGGAGGAGATGAACAACCAACTCCTTCATGGGTGGCCTCACCACATTTGCCACGAGTGGCTTCTTTCTCCTTTACAACCTAAGCTTATGTTCCCAAAGCACTGGCATGTAAAACAATGCATAGGGTTGGGGATCTATGGCTGCAAACTGAGGTGAAGGGAACCTGCCTTAATGTTCTCTAGAAGTTTTGTGCTGCTGAACGTCAGCATAAATGAGTTGGATTTGTAAGATATTCTGCATGTCAACTATTCCTTCTTGCGTGCACTCGACTTTCAGTTCTTCTTTGGGGATAGGTACCAGATTCCTACATATCTCAAATCCTTTTCTGTAATTCAATTTGGTGCAGAGTTCAGTTTCAATGGTACATTCCCCAAAGAATTTCATTTTTGCAGGGTCATTGCCTCCTGTGAATTAGAAGTTTCAACCAACAGTGTCCTACTGGGTAACTGTCTGACCAATTTTTATGTCTCTATGCTCTCTAAATCCTTTTGAATATAAAAAGGGGTGACTTTCTCAAAGGTTCCCTCTCTTCTTTTAACTATCAAATACAAATTCTGATCTGCAGCATCCACTCTGTTATGAAATACTGAACTACTCTTAACAACTTCAGAATATGGAGGGCTTGTAACACGAGGCCTCTTGAGCAATTGAGTGTTGGTACCTACCAGCAGCCCACCTATTTGGCTGGGAGGAGGAGATGATGATTCTGGGGGGTCCATCTCTATCACACGAGCAGCTATGGAAATAAGAGTCCTCCTGGACAGAGCCCCACATGCCTAGGTAAGCATTATACAAATGAAGTGCTGTAGGTTCCCCAGGAATTGCTCACTAACGACTGTTTCACCTCACTGTCATTTGAAATAAATAAGGCGAATTGGAACAGGTTCACAGTGTCCAATTTAAAGCCAGTTCTTTGTGGTATACAAGGATTATGCGTGCAATGGACTTGTGCCTCAATGTCAAACATGAGAGATGGCGAAGCACCAAGACATTTTGTGTGCTTGTCAATGGAACAAAGATGTGACCCTACATCATCCTCAGTCATAAAACTATGCCCAATTAAAACCTTCTACCTGGTGTCACATTTTGTTGCAATGGAAAAGGATGGATGACCAATGAGTTGGTTATTGACACCAACAGTGAAGGCAGAAATCCTCAGATTAAACACAGATCTTGTCGTGATTCCAGAAGGAATGTCTTTGCAACTACAACTGTTAGATATCATGGTCAATAAGCCATTTGAAGACCATCTGAAGCAACTGTACAGCAATAGATTACTGCTGGGAAGTTCATGAAGCCTTTGGTATATTTAACTGTGGAATTGATCCATACTACTTGGACACACATGTCCTGTGTATCAATTGTGAATGGCTTTAAGAAGTACTGTGTACAAATGCATTAGATGGTAGTGAAGAGTATCTACTATGGGCACAAATGCAAGATAATCATGACAGTGCCAGTGGCACTGCAGATTCTGTGGACCATTCTAGTGAGGAGGACAAAGAGGCATTTGTACCAGCCCAAGGGAGATCTATATCTGATTTTATTTTCTGTGGACTGGTACTTTTATTGTCTCCTTCACTTACCTGTAAAAAGGTAACCATTTTTTAAGGTTTCAAAATAAACCTAGTATGTGTATACATGTTTTTTCTATAATCCCTTGTAGAGCAATGGAGAGTCATTCTAGATTTGGAGATATATAATATATCACAAGGAGAACAGAGACAAGAGAAGTTAGGACTTATATGGAAGCATATAGCCAAGTCATTTTTCCCTTGCTCCACTTGCAAATGAAGCTGAAAAAGGAATGCTTAGCAGTGGTACAAGACACCCTCCACCACATGGTTGCGTCTGGAGTATGTAAGCAGGTGTACCTGTATGGATAGCCATTAAAATCAGCCACATTATGCTGTGAAGCATGCTCTGCAACTAGGTGCACCAGTGCCACAGTGTAGTGTTCTCAGCTATTATCTGTCGTTTACTCTATGCCTATCAGCTACTGATTGCTGTTCCCATTTGATGAGTGGTGATATTAAGGTAGATTAATATAATGCATATATTTACTGAAAGGAAAGAAGTGGACCGAGTGAAATTTTTTTGACTTCACTGTGGTGTCTCCCCCCTCCCTCTGCATTTTATGTTGTTCAACCAGCAGTTTATACAAGTTCCTCCACCTCCTTCCCTTTCAATTTTTGCAGTTTTTCCTCTTATATTCATACTGTTGAATATGTATCTTTAAATTTCAGGATTTGTACGCAGACAAGGGAAAAAAATTCCCAGATATCTCAGTTAAAAATATATTCTCTCTGCCGGCCAGAGTGGCCGTGCGCTTCTGGGCGCTACAGTTTGGAGCCGAGCGACCGCTACGGTCGCAGGTTCGAATCCTGCGTTGGGCATGGATGTGTGTGATGTCCTTAGGTTAGTTAGGTTTAATTAGTTCTAAGTTCTAGGCGACTGGTGACCTCAGAAGTTAAGTCGCATACTGCTCAGAGCCATTTCAACCATTTTTGAACCATTTTTTGAACATTTTCTCCCAGGTAAAAACACATTCTTTTCATGTTAAGTGACAGTATATTCTACCTCGGAACTGTAAAATTTGTCAGTCCTTTGAATGATTATGGTTTTATACACGAGTGTAGAATTTCCCAGCACTTTAGAAAACGAAAATCAGGGGGAAAAAAACACGTTTTGGAAAGATCTTTGATGTGCAGCAAACTGTATGCTGCATATTTTCGTATTACAAAAGTATTAATTAAAATTCCACCAAACACTTCAGGTTACTTTCAGAAGCATTGGAATCAAGATTGCAAACCGCTTTTGCAAGCCAGCTATAGCTCATGTCAAGTGTTCTCGCCAGCCGACGACTGCAGATATTCAGAGCATAGGACACTTGATGTAGTCAGCAAATAGTATCATCACTGTTGAGTAGCGTGAACACACAAACAGGAAAAGTTAATAGTTTAAATTAATATACATAGTGTTGCTACAAGAAAAACAATGCTTTCACATATAATATTGGTCTCTAAGGTTAATAAGCTGCAAGAAAAGCTAAACTTTCACATATAAATCTGATCTTTTTTGCACGTGTTACACTTTAAGATATATCACACAAATGTGCCAGGAAAATTTTTAATGACAACATATAAATGGCTTGTCATCAAAGAGTTGATTTTTAAATGAGAGTCGCACACTCTGGGATTTAAGAAATTCACCATACATTCTTGCACATAGTTCAACTTGCTTAAAAGGAAATTTACTTTGAAAGTAACGCTTTTCAAACTGCCATTCGCAATATTTTCCCGCAACCTGTTACAAATAGGTTTGTTTCAGCAGTCGCCAGACAACAGGCACCACATCGCTTGCGCAGCTATGATGACGTAGGAAGCCTGTATGTTTGTACATGTAAAACATTAAAAGATCTTACATTATGTCATAAAAGAAACAAGACATCAGACATACTTCAAGAACATCAGACTTTCATGAGCAATACTAAAATGTGCAGAGTTTAAGTGCACACTTGAAGTGCACATTCGTCTGTCCAAATTCCCAATGAAGTAGGCCTCGACCTGATGTTAAGTTTTCCAGTGTGTTTTTCGGGATGTAAATTTTCTTGGAATACCAGTACTGTATTATTTCATGTTTGGTTCTTTATTATGGGATAATGCCAAGCGTGCTAGAAGATGAGAACGTGCACCTGAAATGCAGTGGACAACTGAAACTAGCCAACTGTGTGGAATTAAACATTTCGTTTCAAATACATTGACTGCCTCAGTGGAAAAGATTAATAAAAGCCAAATTTCTTTAGCAAACCGACAAAAATAACTTCATTGTTCTGCAAGGCGATTAACGCTTGACTGTCATAACGGTGAAAATAAAATCTGAAACTAATAACATATTTTAGCCCTTCATAATTATGTGAATGTATTTGATAGCTCCCGGCCACAGAAAACCGTTTTCATTTGAAGTGAGGGCAGTAAACAGAGAGGAAACACCAAAATCACTCAGTGTAAACACAGGTCACGTGGAGACTATCCACTTCCCCACTACAACTCAGACTGCCCTCGTATCAGGCCCGGATCTACGATATTTCCGAACTGGGGCAATACTAGATAGTGACCCCCCCTCGAGCATTTGAGATAGGACGTCAAAATTTTTAAAACAATCCAAATTTCAAAAATGTGTTCATTTTGTAGAGCACATCTTTCTGAAGAGTCTGGTACATACAACATATGTGTTCGAGGAAATGTAAGACATGTTATTTGGTCTTAAGAGCACCAAAGTGTAGTGCCATGCCTCTTCACACAGTGTTGTTCTGTTGCATGTAATTGTATTTCACTCTGTGGAATTGAAATGTGCATATTTTGTAATGGATGCCATCAAACTATATTCATGATAGTGGAAATTAAATTGTCCTGCAAAAGTGCCTCTCCTCCTGCCAGTCGGTCGGTTTGACATCCTGCCCCTTCTTTTTTCTTTAAAAAACCTCAGATGGGATTATTTGTAATTGGGAGAACAAGAACTCTTCAGAAAATTTGCATTCTTTCTTGCCTGTTAGCTAATAACTTGTCGTTTTGTGTAACATAAAATTAAGTATAGGGTACATACAACCAGTAAAGACAAGAGACAAGCATGACAGTACACATTTCTTCAATCCTTAGCTCCTAGCGTTTTTTTTCTCTCTAATCTTGCTACAGCTTTACATGGCATGCTTTCCTTTCTGCAAAAGGATCTATTATCCCATCAAAGTTCATCAAACGCTTTGCTACATGAAAAATCAAAATGTCGTCGTCTAATACTGAGAAAGCTGTTAATACAAATAGCACCCAAGATTGGTGTGTTTTCTCGATCTGATTATGTCTATTTTGTCACTGTCTGCTAGAGAAAACAAAATAGGCCTTTCTAAAACTGCAGCAATTGTAATACACACCAAATAAACGAGACTGTTTTTTGGCACAAATGGTCATTTTTATCACTTGATAGAATATAATTCACGAAGTACCAATATCAAATGCATATTAGGCCTCCTATAAGCAAAAAGCTTTATGTTAGGAAATAGATTCACATTTCATTCATACTCTCCAGTTTCTCAAGCATGAGATGGAAAAGTTGTTGTATCCGGATCCAGCTTCAGATACTGCTGGGTCTGGGTGCTGATGAGTCCTCTCCATTTTGCTTGGTCTTCCCACCACTTTTCTACCTCCACTTGCTGCCAGGTCACACCTCTCCTTTCCACAGATATTCTCACTCCCGTTTTCCACTGTGTTCTTGGGTGCCCTCTAGGTCTTTTTCCATCCATCTTTATTTCTTCCATAACTTTGGGAAATCTCTGCCCATGCATCCTCTCTTAACATGCCCATACCATCTTAACCCCCCCCCCTTTTTTTAATTTCTTCTCTCATACTTTCTTGTTTAAGGTTCTTTATAATATCTACCTTCCTTACTCTGTCCATTCTTGTTTTTCCCTTAACTGCTCTGAGAAATTTCATTTCCCCTGCTTGCAGTCAGCTCCGGTCCCTTTCTGTCATTGTCCATGTTTCTCTCCATACGTGACAATAGGGATGTAATAACTCTTTACATAAGAAGTTTTGCTTTTTCTAAAACTTCCTTATTCCAAATCAGGTGTTTTATTGTTTGGTAGAAATTGCCTCCCTTCTGTAACCTCCTATTAATTTTGTTTGTTATTCTTCCATTACTAGATATTTCACTCCCTAAATAAGTGAAACTATCTACCACTTTGAGGGGTTCTCCATTCAAAGTAATATTCCCATTGATCCCTTTGTTTCTTCCAAATCCCATTATTTCACTCTTATCTTTGTTTATTTTTAATCCATACCCTTTCATTATTTCCTGCCACATATCAAGTTGCAACTGTACATCTACATCTTTATTGCCCCATATTACTATATCATCTGCAAAAATCATCTTTTTGTCTCTTTCTTTTACTATATCTTTTAACTGCCCTATTCATTCCCTCCATCACAACATTAAAAAGTGCAGGAGATAGAATACTTGCTTGTTTAAGTCCTAGTCTTATTTCGAAGTATTCAGAGTTCCCCAATGGTGTTCTAATTCTACAATAGTGTTCTCTGCACATTGTCTTTATTACATTAATGTATCCATCTTCTATACCTATCTTCTTCATTTCTTCCCAGAGTCTTTCCCTGTTAACTGAGTCATATGCCTTCTCTATGTCTATAAAAACCATTATCACCCTTTTGTATACTCCCAACTTTTTTCCATCAGTTGACAGATAGAAAATATCAGGTCGATCATGCTTCTTCCTTTGCTAAACCTGTGCTGTTCTTCACTCAGTTCCTTTTCTAGGTTTTCATGTATTTGATTTAGTAAAATTCTTTCAATAATCTTGGCTGTATGACTCATAAGGGTTATTCCTCTGTAATTTTTACAAAGTCTTTTATTGCCTTTTTTGAAGATGGGAACAATGTCTCCTCTTCTCCAATCGTCAGGTATTGTACTATTTCTCCACACATTTGACAGTACTCTATACAGCCACAGCATTCCCACTGGACCCGCTGCTCTCATCATGTCCACTAATATTTCATCACGTCTTGGAGCTTTACCCCCTTCATCTTCTTCACAGCTATTTCCATTTCTTCCCAACTTTTCTCAATTTCTCCATTCTTTGTTGTTTCCTCGTGTACCTGCACCTCAGTGTTTAACAGTTTCTTAAAATGTTATCTCCAGAGATCTTTTATATTCCTTGGATATTCAATCACAGTACCATCCTCTGTTTCCATCTTTACTGATACTTCAGAAGCCTTCCTTTCATTTTTTATCATTTTATACAAGATTTTCTTATTGCTCTTCACATCTTCAGTTTTATATATATAAAACTCTTCCCATGCCTTTTTCTTTGCTTTTTCCACTATTTATTTGCACTTCTTCTTTTCCTCTATATATCTCTTATGGTCCTCATCATTTTTATCTTTTATGGTCCTCATCATTTTTAGTTTTCCACCACTTTCTCCATGCTCCATTTTTTCTTCAAACTCCTTGGATTGTGGTATCGTACCATCAACTTCACTGTCTTACTTTTTCCTTTCCAAATGTTGTACCACATACTTTTTGTGTTGCTTCAACTAACTTGTCTTTGAATAAACTCCATTCTTTTTCTACATCACAGAAAATGTCTTTTGGAAATTTTTGTGTGATTAATTCTCTATACTTCTCAGCACTTTCACTGTCCTTCTGTTTCCAATTCCATATCCTCATCACTTACTTCTGTTTTCTATTTTTCACACACTGATTCATTTTCCATTGTCCCGCCAGTAATCTATGGAGATGGGAAAGTAGTAGTACAAAATTTTTATATAAATTTGGAATCATTATATTCTTCCCTAATTTGTCTGATATCCCTGTTTCTTCTCCTTCCTCATTCTAACAAACAATATTGTCATCACTAATTCTGTAACTATTCATCGGTTACCTTCATTAACCCTGGCTGAATCATCGGTTTAGTTATCCTGCGACTATTCTCTGGTTAGGCGTTGATGCATGTCCGTACAACGCATTTCCCCACTACTTCCAGAATAGAACTTAGCTGCTGATAGCCACTGTACAACTGGCCCTTATTAGTGTTGCAATCTGGCCAAAAATTTTCTTGGAAACACCAAGAAGATAATATGTAATCTTTCTTACCCATTATTTCTGTTAGTCGTTTCTTTCCACAATGGTAGTCCGAATCTATGGATTTCGCTAGCAATTACAACAATACTAATCACTCGCAAACCCAATCAAATACATAATCAGACAGCGATTGGCATTGATCCGTTTGGCCTTTCTCCACTCAGCTCATATAGCCTCATCCCTTTTCGTCTGCAGGAAAGTTTATTTCTAGATACGGCAAGGATTCCCCTGACAGACACATCAAGTACATTACACATGCATTCAAAAGTCAACTCATGATTCATTCAGAAATCAACTTAGAATGTGTTCAGAAATGTTCAAAAACCGACAGAAATGTGTTTCAAAATCATACGAATAATCAGTGTGCGCTGATTGCTAGGCGCTTTGTGAATCAAGGTTTTTTTCTCTCAAGACAGTCCTTTTCTGATACTGGGCGTTGTTGAAGTGCACCAATAAAGGGTGAAATGTACTCTGTAGTTGTAGATGGGCAGTTCAATCACACATGGACTAGCATATAGTGCAGAAGCATTTTTTAAGGTGCAAAATGTCATTAAGCTCTGTTTTTTGTATGTTATTTAGTTTCTTATATGATTACTGTGAAATACAGAATGAGCAGAGCATGGAAATATTAAAGTTTTGGTAATCCAATTATTAGTATGAACCTAAATTGAATTATTTATAATTTCTAATGCCAGGATGGTTTATGTGCGATGAAGACACACTATTTGGTCTTAAAGGAACTGTCATGTTAACTGAAGTGCATTTAACTCTAGTTACCAATATGGATAAATTGATGTAAATTTGAGCTTTTAATATTTGAGTGTGTGGAATAGAATTTAGCAGGAGAGTCCTACTTAGTATATGGCCCAACTTCTTTCATTCCAAATCACCATCACATAATCAAACTACAGCATAGTAAATTATAAGCACATCATGAAGTATTGAAGCACAGATCAAACCAGATGTGACGTGATTATAGGCCACCGTCGAGTGAAGTTATCATCGCCTTAAACTGAACTATTTTGAACATTAGGAAAGGAGGGTGAGGTGGGAAGAAGGGGGAGGGGGGGAGGAGGAGGAGGAGGAGGAGGAGGAGGAGGAGGAGGAGGGGGAGGGGGAGGAGGGGGGGCAGGGCATCTGAAGAGGCTCTTGCTTACAACATGACACAGAAACTGCACCCCAAAATAAAGGTTTCCCAACATGTGATCGCCTTTCACTTTTATTGCAATAATGGAAAATACTAGATAGAATACAAACAATGGTATCAGGAAAACATGTTACCTTCTTGCAAAGGTAGAAATTTATGGTAAGTTTCTATGGGATCAAACTGCTGAGACCATCAGTTCCTCAGAGTTACACATTGAGCATTAGATACGAATATAGATAATGTTTGGGTCACTGGTGTGTGTTGTAAGTGTGCACTATATAAAAGAATGCTAGTTTATTAGCTGAGCTACAGGCACCAACAGCTTCCTTATACCATCAATCAGAATCGATTTAAGGAAAACACTTCCAATACCTTTATTCTGCTAATATATACAATTATTTTCACGAATCTTTGTATAACAAAAGCTCTAACATTGTAAAATGATCCTTGGCGGAGTCAGTTGGTGAAATAATGTATCTCATTGATCGCTATTAAATGTAGGTGAAAAAACTGTTGAGAATTTTTTTTTCACTACACTTAAACTGTGTGCTACATTTTGAATCTGCCACCTATTACTTACAGTGAATTCCACTGCATGTCCTGGTCCAAACTGTGGTCCACATGAAAAAAGGACAGATGGTTCTGCAGTGCTTTTGGTTGCCAGCTGCTTCTCATTCGTTACAATGTAATTCTGATTTGTTTCCTCCCAGCCTGGTTAATGAAAAACAAAGCAATAAAACTTACAAATAAACAATAACTTAAACTAAAAGTACACTGACATTTGTCAAACTAAGAAGCATACCTGCGAAACAAATTTTATACCTCAGATTGTGACAATGTATTAATTTTTAGGACTGTTGAACTGTACATGATATTTGATTCCATGAATTCAGCATAGTGTGAAAATCCCTTGCACTTTACAATTAAAACTTCATTGCATGGAATCAACTAAGCCCAGATTTATTCCCAACAACTCCAAACTGCCCTTGAAGCATCATTTGCTGTTGCTTGAAGTTTGGAACAAATAAATTGTCAATCAAGCATATCCCAGACATGTTCTATTGGCAACATGTCAGGAAAACATGTGCCAGGAAAGCAACAGTATCTACCCATTGTTCTTTGCAAAATTCTTGCACACTGAACACCATATGTGACAAGTCATTGTCCTGTTGAATTATGTCATGTGGAATTACCCAAAAAAATCACTGCACGCAATCCTGTAGAGGTATTGCATTTGTGTTGACCACTTCACTGCCACCAGAATGGCATGTGCAACAAGGATGGGATCTTCCAGTACTGCAGAGAGCACAGAGTCAAGAATACTGGGTCAGTAAAACATTCTTTATTATTTGAAATTTCTCCTACAGTAGGTCGACAACTCCGGTCCAGGTTCCAGTCATGGCTAGACTAGCGAGTCCACTGAGGCAGCAGAATGCCAAGACAGCACAACAGCAGCCAGTGGAGACAGCAACCTTACTGACGTGGGATGGATGCCCACTCCAAAGCACAGCGAACATACGGTCACACTGGCACACTCCGCATGCCTCAAGGTGGCTTGCCGGGGCTTTCAGATTCCACGACTCAAACCTAGGACTCTCAAAGATTGGCTGGAGTGTCAGGCGACAGTACCCAATGACACATCTCACCTAGGCGGTACCAATTTGAAGCCCAGAACCATCAAGGGTGAGCTGATGGCTCACACCCTGGTGGCTACGTCTGGTTGACAATGCTGCTCGTCAAAGCTGTAGCTACTCGTCTGCATATCTGATTGGTGGCCAGAACCAACACCATAGCACAGTAATTTGCGATGCTGACATAATAAAGGTATTTGCTGAATTGGGAGCATAATATACTAATCCCGGCTGTTATGACAGAGACTCACATCCCATCATGTAGCTGGCTGTGGAACACTGCTTTAGGCTACAGCGTATAGCCATCCAACCCACCGCTGCAGTAGACTGCTGTATTGAAGAATGCCAAGCCAGCATTACTGGAGTGTCAATCTGCAAAATTTCACAGGTGGCTGGCTTGCATACCCCTAGGACGATTGCCATGGTCTGCCTGTGACTGTTTCTGCAACAGGCCATTGGTTCCATACATCCACCACATTTTACCAACATGCGCCTTAGCAGTCAGAATAGCATAGTGCGATAAAGCTAGTTCCGTGAGACCAATCATCCTGTCATGTACGAAATCACTCGTACACTGGTTTTTGACATCAATAGTACATACTGGCAGTTGGTTTTACACTTTTTGTTGATTCACTGTTCGACACACCCTGTAAATTTGGTAATTCTTCTGTACGTCACTATTTAAATAAATATGTTAGTATAATCACTTTACTTGTAATTAGTGTTTATTGCCGAGATTAAAATGATAATACTGCACTAATGTTGAATGTTTGTAGACGTATGCTTCTTCAATACGTGCAAAGTACAAGAGAACCTTACTATGTCATGATCATTCTTATTCTGTTTAACCAAAGACAATGATGCGACATTCTCCACTATAGACATGCATGTGGACTTGTGGAGTGTCACATCCTCACTCTCATTGTGAGGAACTACTACTCACTTAATCAAGAAGCAACTAAGTCTCAAGCTTGGCTGAGATCTTATGAAAAAGCAAATTATACACAATGTAGTGGATTACATTTTTATTTTGATGAACTCTATTTTGGAAACTATTTTAGTGTTCAAAAACACTTTGGCTATAAAATGCCCTGATGAGTGCCAGCTTTCATGACATCCCTTTACGAGTTGCTCTGTCTAGTATGTGACAAAGGCTGGAAGAGATCACTCAGGTGGAGGTCATCTTCAACTACCCTATAAATGCAGTCAAAAAATGCAGTAGGAGTGGAATGAGAGATCTACAAGTATTGATAATCACATGGCAGTGCTGAAAATTGTTTTCTACCTTGTGTTTGGAAGTTATACGTATTTAAACTGTTATATTTAAATACTATGTAACTAAACTGTTGTTATTATGTACTGCTTAAACTTCAATATGTTTTCAAGGAGGTTAGTTAAAATATGAGTCCTATTATATATATATATATTTTAAATTGGTGTCCTTGAGAAGAGGACCACTGTAGTTGGCAAAGTGGCGACTTTCACATTTTTATTTAAAGGCCAATTTTTATTATCCAATATGGCAGAATGGGCTGAGGCCACAAAGGGCGATCATGGACAGTTTACTATCCTCAATCTTTTTTCTGAAGGTACCAGGCAAAGGGATACAAGCTGCAAGCTGGAGAGTCTTTCTGCCAGGATATCCCTGGGAAGGGCGAGGTTACACCATGTCACAAAAGGTTACACCATGTCACAAAAAGTATTTCTAGTATGTTTGTCATGGGAAACAACATATTGCTTGGACTGAAAAAAGACCACTAGCACTAGTATCAGATAGTAGATACAGCAATAAGTGTTCAGAAATACAGAACAGAAAAGACAAACACAAAAAATGATCAGGGATGCTATATAATCACCTACACAGACAGACACACAGACAGTGCAGGCCTTCCATCTACTAACACAGTGAGCAGAGCAAACAGCTGAAATCTGTCACGTTTATGAACTTCCCAACTGAAGTTATTATGCTTCCTACAATTGCATAATGGCTTGGACCAAGCACTCAGAATTGCATGTGTAAGGGAGTGCACTTCGGCTATGACTACAGAATTGCATGTGTATGTGGGTGCACTTCAGCTATGGCTACATTTTCTATGTTTACAGTTTCTGATGAAATTAATTAAATCTGCATGGCAGGAACTCAACAAAAAAAATTTTCATTCTCTTAACTGTGGTGGCATGAGCTCCCATTCCTGGCAACTTTGCACCAGTATTTGATAGGTTGTCTTCTATTAGAGACCTCTCCAAAGGTATCAACATGTCTTCCCTTGTCATAATATCTCCTTTGGCTAATTTTCAGTATTAGGAGACACAACCACCACTACAATGTTCCACCAGAATTAGAAATGGACTGGAAATCTGATTTATCTGGTAGTTTAAGAGTGTCAGTGTCCAGCAAGTCACTTGGTGGCAGATATATAAAGCACGCCATTACTTTCCAGTGAGGGTGAATAGTTACAACACTTACTTGCAGTAAAGTATTGGAGGTCACAAGCTTTGCTGAGGAACAGTGCCACTGTCTTTTGCTCATTCTCCACCTGCTTTCATTGAGGATGTGACAGCTTAGCACAGAAGTGTCATATAGTTCAAAATATGTCTTCTCTAAAATAGAAGTATTATATGTCTTTGGCTTTGACTTGTTGCTCAACACACTATTTTTTTAAGGTTTTTTTTATGTTCTTACCAACCTCACATTATGGACAATAATCCTGGTCTCCAAAATGTACAATGCACCACTGTTGTGTTTCATTATGATTACTGATGCACACACAGTGTTTCTGATAATGGAGGGCAGTTGGTGCAACCTATACAATATCCCAGGTGACAACATTTTATGTACAATCAATACATTTACACTCTGCAAATTACTGTAAAATGAAATGCTTTCCATTACACACATTACTAATGTTCCTTCCTGATTCATTCACATATGGAACATAGGAAGAATCACTGCTTCAATGCCCCTGTGTGGACTGTAGCTAGCCTAATCTGACAGTCTATATTTCTAAACCATTATGTAGGGGTTTTAGTATATCCCCAGGATCCTCATGTAATAAAATTATGTAAGTAAGGTACTTATACTGTAGGCATCGTTTTAGAAATGATACTTCAAAATTCCACTTCCAAGGGGGTGAAATATGGGATGATAGGCTTTTTGAAAACATGTTGCTATGTATTTTGACAGAAGAACTATGAAGATTAGTGTCTGGTTTCTCAGTCAGAAATAAAACAATTCGTGTTTCAGCATTTTTGGAAATTCAACCACTAACGGAATAAAATAATGGGTGAAAGGTTTTTTGAAAATGTTGTTGTTGTTGTGGTCTTCAGTCCTGAGACTGGTTTGATGCAGCTCTCCATGCTACCCTATCCTGTGCAAGTTTCTTCATCTCCTAGTACCTACTGCAACCTACCTCCTCCTGAATCTGCATAGTGTATTCATCTCTTGGACTCCCTCTACGATTTTTACCCTCCACGTTGCCCTCCAATGCTAAATTTGTGATCCCTTGATGCCTCAGAACATGTCCTACCAACCGGTCCCTTCTTCTCGTCAAGTTATGCCACAAATTCCTCTTCTCCCCAATTCTATTCAATACTTCCTCATTAGCTATGTGATCTACCCATCTAATCTTCAGCATTCTTCTGTAGCACCACATTTCAAAAGCTTCTATTCTCTTCTTGTCCAAACTATCATCCATGATTCACTTCCATACATGGACACACTCCATACATATACTTTCAGAAACGACTTCCTGACACTTAAATCTATACTCGATGTTAACAAATTTCTCTTCTTCAGAAACGCTTCCCTTGCCATTGCCAGTCTACATTTTGTATCTTCTCTACCTCGACCATCATCAGTTATTTTGCTCCCCAAATAGCAAAACTCCTTTAATACTTTAAGTGTCTCATTTCCTAATCTAACTCCTTCAGCATCACCCGATTTAATTCGACTACATTCCATTATCCTCATTTTGCTTTTGTTGATGTTCATCTTATATCCTCCTTTCAAGACACTGTCCATTTCATTCAACTACCCTTCCAAGTCCTTTGCTGTCTCTAACAGAATTACAATGTCATCGGCGAACCTCAAAGTTTTTATTTCTTCTCCATGGATTTTAATACCTACTCCGAACTTTTCTTTTGTTTCCTTTATTGCTTGCTCAATATACAGATTGAATAACATCGGGGATAGGCTACAACCCTGTCTCACTCCCTTCCCAACCACTGCTTCCCTTTCATACCCCTCGACTCTTATAACTGCCATCTGCTTTCTGTACAAATTGTAAATAGCATTTCACTCTCTGTATTTTACCCCTGCCACCTTCAGAATTTGAAAGCGAGTATTCCAATCAACATTGTCAAAAGCTTTCTCTAAGTCTACAAATGCTAGTAATGTAGGTTTGCCTTTCCTTAATCTTTCTTCTAAGATAAGTTGTAAAGTCAGTATTGCCTCACGTGTTCCAATACTTCTACGGAATCCAAACTGATCTTCCCCGATGTCGGCTTCTACTAGTTTTTCCATTCGTCTGTAAAGAATTTGTGTTAGTATTTTGCAGCTGTGACTTATTAAACTGACAGTTCGGTAATTTTCACATCTGTCAACACCTGCTTTCTTTGGGATTGGAATTATTATATTCATCTTGAAGTCTGAGGGTACTTCGCCTGTCTCGTACATCTTCCTCACCAGATGGTAGAGTTTTGTCAGGACTGGCTCTCCCAAGGCCGTCAGTAGTTCTAATGGAATGTTGTCTACTCCCGGGGCATTGTTTCGGCTCAGGTCTTTCAGTTATCAAACTCTTCATGCAGTATCGTATCTCCCATTTCATCTTCATCTACATTCTCTTCCATTTCTATAATATTGTCCTCAAGTACATCACCCTTGTATAAACCCTCTATATACTCCTTCTATCTTTCTGCTTTCCCTTCTTTGCTTAGAACTGGGTTTCCATCTGAGCTCTTGATATTCATACAAGTGGTTCTCTTTTCTCCAAAGGTCTCTTTAATTTTCCTGTAGGCAGTATCTATCTTACCCCTAGTGAGATAAGCCTCTACATCCTTACATTTGTCCTCTAGCCATCCCTGCTTAGCCATTTTGCACTTCCTGTCGATCTCATTTTTGATACATTTGTATTCCTTTTTGCCTGCTTCATTTACTGCATTTTTATATTTTCTCCTTTCATCAATTAAATTCAATATATCTTCTGTTACCCAAGGATTTCTACTAGCCCTCATCTTTTTACCTACTTGATCCTCTGCTGCCTTCACTACTTCATCCCTCAGAGCTACCCATTCTTCTTCTACTGTACTTCTTTCCCCCACTGCGTCAATTGTTCCCTTATGCTCTCCCTGAAACTCTGTACAACCTCTGGTTTAGTCAGTTTATCCAGGTCTCATCTCCTCAAATTCCCATCTTTTTGCAGTTTCTTCAATTTTAATTTGCAGTTCATAACCAATAGATTGTGGTCAGAGTCCACATCTGCCCCTGGAAATGTCTTACAATTTAAAACCTGGTCCCTAAATCTCTGTCTTACCATTATATAATCTATCTGACACCTTTTAGTATCTCGGGATTCTTCCATGTATACAACCTTCTTTTATGATTCTTGAACCAAGTGTTAGCTATGATTAAGTTATGCTCTGTGCAAAATTCTACCATACGGCTTCCTCTTTCATTTCTTCCCCCCAATCCATATTCACCTACTATGTTTCCTTCTCTCCCTTTTCCTACACTCGAATTCCAGTCACCCATGACTATTAAATTTTCGTCTCCCTTCACTATATGAATAATTTCTTTTATCTCATCATACATTTCATCAATTTCTTCGTCATCTGCAGAGCTAGTTGGCATATAAACTTGTACTACTGTAGTAGGCGTGGACTTCATGTCTATCTTGGCCACAATAATGCGTTCACTATGCTGTTTGTAGTAGCTTACCCGCACGCCTATTTTTTTTATTCATTATTAAACCTACTCCTGCATTACCACTATTTGATTTTGTATTTATAACCCTGTATTCACCTGACCAGAAGTCTTGTTCCTCCTGCCACCGAACTTCACTAATTCCCAATATATTTGACTTTAACCTATCCATTTCCCTTTTTAAATTTTCTAACCTACCTGCTCGATTAAGGGATCTGACATTCCACACTCCGATCCGTAGAACGACAGTTTTCTTTCTCCTAATAACAACGTCCTCTTGAGTAGTCCCCGCCCGGAGATCCGAATGGGAGACTATTTTACCTCAGGAATATTTTACCCAAGAGGACACCATCATGATTTAACCATGCAGTAAAGCTGCATGCCCTCGGGAAATAGTACGGCTGTAGTTTCCCCTTGCTTTCAGCCGTTTGCAGTACCAGCACAGCAAGGCCGTTTTGGTTATTGCTACAAGGCCAGATCAGTCAATCATCCAGACTGTTACCCCTGCAACTACTGAAAAGGCTGCTGCGCCTCTTCAGAAACCACACGTTTGTCTGGCCTCTCAACAGATACCCCTCCGTTGTGGTTGTACCTACGGTATGGCCGTCTGTATCGTTGACGCACGCAAGCCTCCCCACCAACGGCAAGGTCCATGGTTCATGGCTGAAAATACAGGGTGACAATTATCGAACTATATGACATAAAATCATCATAACTTCTGAACAGTTTGCATTAGGACATTTAAACTGCACAGTTGGTAACGGGGCATCGTTGGTATTAGAATGTGCATGCACATGCACCTGTTGTTGTCAGCCTTTTGCATATGTCATGGTATAGCGTGCCTGAGTGTATAGCACTTGTGAAGGCCAACTATGTGAGCAATAACACTAATTTTCGTGATGACAGTGTTAGCAATGTCAGTCACCCAGAAAGGATGAAAACATCAAGATGGTACGTGCTGTGTTCCAAACCAGCCCCAAGAAATTGATCAGACGAGCTGCACAAAAGGTGGGAATCAACCAGGAGATGCTGCATCAAATTATTGTAGCAGACCTGCATCTCTTCCCATACAAAATTCAAACCCATCAGCCATTAAGCCCCAGGGTCATGGAACAGCAGTTGTGTTTCACCAACAATATTGTCCACAGAATTGGCGAACAGGACTCTGACGCGAGTATGGTCTGGTTCAGAGACAAAGCACACTTTCATTTGGATGGGTTCTTCAATAAGCAAAACTGGTGCATTTGGGGGACTGAGAAACCACATTTCACGACCGAGAAGTCTCTTCGCACTCACTGGGTGACTGTGCGGTGTGCAATGTCCGGTCTTGGAATAATCAGTGCGATATTCCTTAATTGCAAGGTGATTACTGAATGGTACATGAAGATTTTGGAAGATGATCTCATCCCCATTATCCAAAGTGATCCTGATTTCGACAAGATGTAGTTTGTGCAAGATGGAGCTTGACCCCATTGAAGCAGGAGAGTGACTGATGTCCTGGAGGAGCACTTTCGGAACTGCATTCTGGCTCTAGGATACCCAGAGGCCATTAGCATGCATTGATTGGCCACCATATTCTCAAGATCTGAACACATGTGACTCCTTTTTGCTGTGTCCTGCCTACTCATCAAATACGGGGTGCCTAGGAAACCTGCTTCTCAGATTGCTAGGCAACAATTCAAGCAAATTGTATAAGTGCATTTTTATTTCAGTTAGATAAATGACAATACATATGTTTGAGAATTTACAATGATGTGTTGCAAGCAATAGGCGACAGACAAAATAAGAAATCTCATCAGTATAGACAATGCCTAATACAAGTGAAATATACAGTATATAGCTGCTGTAGAGCGTGTAGAACAGCTGGTCTTTAACTGGGCTGCAGCAAGGCGGTGCAGAGCTTATGTTTTCTTTACCTAGAGGCTACAGCTGTATTGGTGTTATCTTAGAGAGGAGTTGGTCAGCATACTATTGGCTGATGTCTTCTTCACAGCCCTCTCTGCTCAACCATTCCCGACCGTCTTGCTGGCGCTTGACTTTTATGCCGGAACACTTTTTGTCTGACTATATTAAAGACAAGGCATACAGCAATAACCCCAAAATCACTGCTGAGCGGAAAACAGCCATTCAGGAGGTCATTGACAGCATCAATGTTCCGTCACTTCAATAGGTCATACAGAATTTTGTTATTTGTCTATGCCACATCATCGCCAATGATGGCAGGCATATTAAACGTGTCATAATCTAAATCCAAATATTTGTAGTGACATTTACATCTCAAATAAAACATGTGCATGCCATAGTTTGTAACTAAATTACATTTTTTTTCATATAGTTCAGTAATTGTTACCCTGTAAATTATTACAGAACTAATGAAGCATTTTTAAAGCTACATCTATAAAAATTGGTATTTGATTTCTCACTTGGAAATAAAAAGTGTTTTCGGAAATTCAGCATCCTAATGGAGTGAAACAGGGAATGAAAAACTTTATGAAACTGAACACAAAAGGCATGATCAACAAAAACCTTGGACTATAGCTACAAGAATCACTTTTTTTATGGCCAAAAGTGCATTAGGAGACAACCACACTTCTATGGCCTTAATTAGCATTAAAAGTTCACAAGTTGTGGCAATTTATGAACAACATAAAATTCAATTAACGAAAACAAAAAAAAAAAAATCTTTGCAGGTCACACAGTCTCCATGAATGAAGCAGCGGGTGATAAGCCAGTCATATATAAATGAGAAACTGTGCATTTATTCATGTTTTACTAAAGAGATATTTAAAATAGCACACAGGTTTGCACTCTTACATAGGATATGCTGGGTTAGTGGAGATAGTCTGTTTGGCTGTTATTTGTTTGAGGAACTCCTTGGACATGGTGTAGCAGTTTGAGTTCGTGTGCAGATGCTTTTATGTCACAGCACATGTGTCATGGAGTTTCCAACATTCCACAGATGCTGAAGGGGCAACTCAGAGAAGAAGAGATCGAAAATCACCAAAGAAGAATGTGTATGAAAATTGTATTAATGAAACAAGGAGTAGTTAGACTGTTTGGTAGGACTCAGATAGCCACACTGAACTTACAATTGTAAAAGCTCATGCAATAAATGCAAACCCTTATACTATTCTGTGAAAATTCATTGGAAGTAGGTAGTACAAAAGAAACTAGGTAATATATTACAGTGGCATATATTTTAAGAATAATTTCTGATGATTTTTCCACCCAGAAGAACCATCCAACTACCTTTCAGGATGTCATGAGATGGGTTTTGCATGAGCGATATCTTCAGAATTCATGCTGACTGGAAAGTAGGTCATACTATGCCAGATACTTCATTACATTTTAGCTAATAATATTGTTTTAAATTGTACAACAGATAGATATCAAAGATACTGGGTGGTAGTTTTAGGGATCGCTTCTGTTATGCTTCTTATAGGTTCATTTGACCTGTGCTTTCTTGCAACTCCCAGACACAGTAGTTTGTTTGATGGATCTATATTAAAAAATTTTAAAAAAGGGAATAACTCAGCCAAAACTTCTAGATATAATCTGAAAAGAATTCCACAGGACCATGTAGCTTTGCTCAGCTAAAGTGATTTCAGTTGTTTCTGTAAGTCAAAAACACTAATACCTGCACCATTCTTCTCTGCAGTGGTACAAGAATTTAAGTGGAGCAGTGGGTAGACACTAACTTTGGTGCTACTGATGGCCTTTATATATGACAAGAATTTCTTTGAGTTTTGTGAGATGTCTTTTGACAAGGTACTGCATCATTCTTCTCTGCAGTGGTACAAGAATTTAAGTGGAGCAGTATTCAGAGATTTCCTTTGTAAATAAACATCTGAAAACTGAGTTCATCATTTCCAATTTTGTTGTGCTACCTCTGTCATTCTTTAGTGGGTAGACACTAACTTTGGTGCTACTGATGGCCTTTATATATGACAAGAATATCTTTGGGTTTTGTGAGATGTCTTTTGACGAGGTACTGCTACAGTAATCATGAAGGCTTCATGCATTGCCCTTTTTTCTGGAGGGCACATTTCCCAGAAAATGCACAGGGAAAAACAGTTTCGTCCTCTAGCTCATGTGCAAACAGATAGCTAGCTGTCCCATGTGCTAGAACAGAACCTTAATAACTTCACAATTCTCTTAATTATTGAATTTCACAGAGCAAAGTTAGGGCTGAGACACTGTGAACTAAACACCAATCTGATTTTAAAGGTCAGCAGGGCTGTTGAATGCATATACATGAAACTTTAAGGAATTACTGTAGCCAAATATATGAAAATGTGTCTCATCCAGCAACCATGTCATGTACAGTATTCACTATGAACAACAAAATGCAGGGGCTTTTCACAATATGTCCAACACTTTCTGTATCATTTGGGTACCATTGTCTGTCTGTTTCCTCTTCACTTTTTGATTCAGTCTATCCTTCTTTTATCTTTGACCTGATAATAGTGCCTGTCATTTCAGCTTCTCTGGTATCCAAATTCTGTCTGTTCTGGTATTTCACTTTCTGAGTTTCCTCTCCTGTCTTCTCTTGTTCTATTGAAGTGTTTTCCTCCTATTTTGTATTTATCTGCTTGTTATCTTTGTTTTCCTTGTCTTTAACCCTTTCACTACCATTGGGATGTGTGTATCCCATGACAGGTGATCAGGATTCCATATGACAACTTCACAAAAATTACAATATATACAGTAAAAATGCGGTGGATAGAGAATCTCACCAAATTTAAATTCATAAAGTTTGCTGTAGCATAGTCGCAATAATGGGCAGGCATGTCAGAACATGTACAGGGTTGCCACAAGTTTCCCCAAGTGAAATTCCCTGATATTTCCCGATTTCCAGACAAGTTTTAGCATTTTTCCCTGACAAATTTTGAAATCTCAAGCATAGTTGACAAAAAAATGTAAGGACTTCCGTACTTCTCCCCCCTTCTGTTTTGTATTGCTTTAGGGCACAAAAACAACTGGGGTCATATGTGCCCATGTCAAAACTGTGAAATGCGAAGACAGAGAGAGGATTTAAAAAAGACTACATGTCAATCCCCAATGACAGAAGACAAGACGGCTAAAAACCAGAACAAGGAGAAAGGTCTAAAAAATATGCAATAGAGAAATGGAGGTCCAGAACTAAAAATTAAATGGTCTTTGCCATATTGCTATGATGGAGAAAAAGTAAAACGCAGTTGACAGCCCACACATCATTCACTAAAACAGCCGATAACTCCTCAGACAGCAAATGCAAAACACAGGAACATAACCAGTCAAACAAAGGGCATTCCATCAGAAAATGGTATACAGTTAAAAGTTGGGCACTAGGTGTACAAAGTGGTGGGGGAGCACCACTTAAAAAATAGCGATAGCTAAAACGGCAGTGCCCAATATGCAACTTAGTTAAAATGACCTCTTCATGGTGGGAGGGGTGAGAGGAGGACATCCAAGCCTCTGGAAGAGGCTAAATAACCTGGAGCTTATTCCCATGAAGGGAGGACCAATGGCAATACCAAAGTCACACCATCACCTGACAGACTGCAACACGAAGATCATCAGAGGGAACGTAAGAACTAGTGGGCTGAGGTACGAGGACTGCAGCATTGGCAGCAGCCTCGTTTCCTATCAGACCAACATGACCAGGAACCCACATAAACATCACAGTGGCTCCATAGAGTGAACAAGTGCAAGCTTTCCTGGACCTATTGCACTAAGGGATGGACAGTGTAGAGTGCACAGAGGCTTTGAAGGGTGCTGAGAGAGTCTGAGCAGATGACACAACTGTAAAGCCTGTGTTGCCGGATGTACTCCATGGCCTGATATATAGCGAAGAGCTCTGCTGTAAATACTGAGCAGTGTGCCACAAGCCGATACTAGAAAACATAGGCACCAATGGTGAAGGCACACCTGACACCATGGTCAGTCCAAGAGCCATCAGTGTGCACACAGGTACTATCGCAAAATTCCATGTGAAGGTTGTGAAACTGAAGGTAATACAGTGAGGCTGGTGTAGTGTTCTTAGGAAGTGAATGAAGGCCAAGGTGAATGTGGGCCGCCGCATGAATCCAAGGTGGCGAAGGGTTCACACCCATCAGAAAAGCTGCAGGAAGCAAGAAGTTCAACTGCAGGAACAAATGCCCCAAGCAAATTCCAGGAGGTAACAGCGAAGAGGGACACGCCCCATGCAGGCAATCAAAGGAGTCATCGAAGGAGGCGGCATAGGACAGGTGGCCATGCATGTAAGATAAACGGCATCCATATCTGTTGAGGTGGAAGTGACAGCGGTAGGACACCGGTAGTTTGGAAGCTTCTACAGACAGATTGTCAACCGGGCTAGTGTAAAAGGTGCCAGTGGCCAAACAGATGCCACTATAGTGGATAGTATTGAGACAGTGTAAGAAGTATGGATGCGCAGATGCACGAACAAAGTACCCACAGTTTAGTTTCGAACGAGCAAGGGACTGGTACAAACGGTGGAGGGTGGCTCAATCTGCACCCCAGGAAGTACCACTGAGGACACATACAGTGGGCTGCCAGGTAAAACATGTGGGAGGACCAAGAGAGTTTCCTATCGAGCAGGAGCCCCAGGAATTTCGTAGTTTCAACAACAAGAAGAGCAACAGGCCCAAGATGTAAAGATGGTGGGAGAAACCAATTGCACCACTAGAAATTCATAAACACAGTTTTCTCAGTGGAAAAACTAAAGCCATATTCGATGCTCCCATGAGTAAAGACGATCGAGACATCACTGAAGATGCCGCTCATTGACAAAGATCTGCGAAGAAATTCAACAGATGGCAAAATCGTCAACTGAAAGGGAGCCGGAGATGCCCAGCAGGAGACAGGCCATTATAGGGTTAATGGCGGTAGCAAGAGGATGACACTCGGGATGGAACACTGAGGCACACCATTGCCCGGGATAAAGGTGTCCAACACATGTACCTTGAAAACTTAGTCTTTTAAAATTTCCTCAAGGAAACAGGGCAGGCAGCCATGGAAGCCCCATGTGTGGAGAGTATGGATGATACCAGTCCTCCAGAAGGTTTCTTTGGCTTTCTCCAAATCGAAAAACATGGCCACAGTCTGGGATTTCCACAGAAAACCATTTATGACATGAGTAGACAAAGTGCAAGATGGTCAACAACAAAATGGCATGCTCAAAATCCACACTGTGCAGCGGTTAGTAAATTGCAAAACTTGAGCCACCATATCAGCCAGATATGAATCATACATTCCATCACCTTGTAAACACAGCTGGTGAGAGAAATGGAATGGTAGCTAGAGAGAAGGTGTTTGTCCTTCCCAGGCTTAGGTATGAGTATTACAGCAGCTTCACACCAGTGTCTGGGAAACTGCCCTCTGTCCAGATGTGGTTATACGTATCAAGCAGAAAGTGCTTGCCTGCAAGAGAAACATGCTGCAACATCTGAGTGAGAACAGCATCTAGCCCTGGGGCAGAGAAGTTGGATGAATTGATTGCATGATCTAGCTCCCTCATAGTAATGATGGCATTGTAACACTCATAACTCTGAGAAGAGAAGGGTATCGCCAGAGCCTCCTCCACTCCTTTCCAATGGGGGCAGGCAGGGTGATAGTGGGAGGAGCTCTAAATTTCGGCAAAATGGTGGCCCAGGGTGTTGGTGATAGTGATAGGGTCCATGATGACATCGTCTGCTACTGCCCGGAAACTGGGGAATGGATCTTGGTCCCAGAAAGCTGTTGGAGGTTGGCCCACATGACAGAAGAGGGGGTGGAACTGTCAAAAGAACTAGTGAATGTAATCTAGCTAGCTTTTTTGTTATTCTGAAGAACACAATGACACTGGGAACATATCTGTTTATAATTAATGGAGTTTGCCATCATAGGATGGTGGTTAAAATCAAGGAGAGCACGTCTCCATACGCGAACTGCGTTGCAGCGTGCCTTGGTCCGCTGAGGGACTGGGACATGGCCTGTTAAAGGGGAAGTGCAAGAAATGGAAACTTCTGCAGCAATAAGGATAATGTTTGTAAGATATTCCACCTGGTCATCACAACTGGGGAAATCGTGTTTGTTGAAGGTAACCAGGGAGGAGTAAAGCCTTCAGTTGGCCTTAGTAAGCTGCAATTTGAGTGTGCACGGAGGTGGGGTAGGAGTCAGCAAATGGATAGCACACGGGAAATGGTTGTTCGAGTAGATGACAGAACAGACCACTCAAGACAATGGGCAAGATGAGCAGTGCAGAAGGATAGGCCCAAATGGGAATAGGTGTGCACGGAGTCTGAAAGGAATGTGTGTGCTCTGTGTTAACACAGATAAGGTTAAGTTGATTAATAAGATCAGCCAAGAGGGCACCTCTCCAACAGGTTCTGGGAGAACCCCTATGGCATGGTGTGCATCAAAGTCACCGAGCAGCAGAAATGGGTGAGGTAGCTATCCAATAAGCTGTTTCCTAAAGGCAGAGTACAAGTGGATGCTGCAATTCTAAAAGCAGCCATAAATCCTCTTTGTTGGATCGAAGGCCATGAAAGTTCCATTGGTAGAGAGTCATGAAGAGGAAAAAATGAAGTGGTGTCACTCAGCGGCTGCCGAGTGCCAGCCTGCAAAGATTCGCTGCTACAGAGCATTGAGGCAGGGACGATCCTGCTCCATGAGGTCCAAAGAAGCATCAGCTTTCTTCTGCTGTCAGCCTGCAGCGCAGAAAAATGGTTGGTGGTGCACAACAGTGACACGGTGGTAGGCTGCACGAAGATATCACATGGCAACACCCTTGAAGAGGATCTTCGAGTCGGCAAAGGAGAATACCATTTGCCTTTGTTGGACTTCTTCGAGCCTTACCAGTTAGCAGAGGAAGACTCAGGTGTTGGTTGACTAGAAGATCATAGGAAGTCTTCACAGGAGCATTCTTTCTGTCCTTTCTGGCCTGCTGGTGATTTTGCCCCGTGAGGCAAGAGTTTGATGCTTGTTGCACAGCTGGGCGAGCGGATTGCGATGCTACCATGACACTGGGCAATTTCACAATGTCAGAGCTGAATTTGAGGTCACATGTATGCATGGCTATGTTCTTCATGGAACGAGATTTAGCAAGAACAGTGCTGTAAGTGCCATATGATAGAACACAGGGTTTGTGACTAGCCAATAACTTGCGAGCGACTGGGTAAGTAATTTTTACCTTTATCCAGATCTTCTGGACAGACCGCTCATCGAGATACACAAGAGGAAGCGGCATGGCCACCATTACAGTTGATACACCAAGGAGAAGGAGGTGGACAGTCACCCTCATGCACATCCCTACCACAGGTTACACATTTGGCCGGGTGTCAACAAGACATTCGAGAATGCTTGAAATAGTGACACTGGTGTAGCACATCGCGTTCAGAATGTACAGTCAAACTGTGACAGCCTCACAGCCTGCTTTAATCTTGGATGGAAGCACCACTGTATCAAAGGTGAGAAGAGTGACTGTGGGCACTAAGGAAGCATATACCTTTTTCATCACCCAACAGATGGCAATGACACCCTGGTCAGAGAGGTATGTTTGGATTTTGTACTTGGTCAGACCACCAAGCAGCCTAGTGTAAATAACATCACAGGAAAAATTCAGTGTTTGATGGGCCTCGACATGAACAGGATAGTCATGGAGAAGTGAAGCGGTAAGCAGTTGTTGTGCTTGAGAACCAGAAGTAGTCTCCAAAAGCAAAGTGCTATTGCTTATACAAGAGCAGGATTTCACAGGGCTGGCAACTGTGTCAACACTTTTCTGAATAAGAAACAGACTTACCATTGTGAAGGACTGAAAATCATCAGTATGTGAAACCATGAGGAACCGTGGTGCAGCTGGGAGGGTCTTTGAATCATTAGCCTCATTCCGTTTATGTTTATTGTGAAGATGATTGGTTCATTGCGAGAAAATCCCCCATGACTGCCAGTGTCTCTGACGGCACACTCCTTCCAACTCAGGTCCCACTTCACAAGGTGGCGTACCTGCCTTAGGTTATTGTTCACATCTCAGGTCACACCTCCCAAACACCGGACAGAGGGACCAATCGGCAATTTGGGAAGGTAGCAGCTCACGCAATCACCCCTCCCAGGGCCAGGCCTTGCAAAGGGACACCCTCCTCTAGCATTACTTTTCCTCAACAGAAGTAGTCGATATCAAAAATAATTACAACTTTTTAAACAGGTTAATATTATCTCCGCTGCTTTTCTAAAAGAATTTCATATGTTTTTGTACACAATGTGGTATAGTTCATGCTATAATCATAAAAAGAAATTACTTTATTTTCGTTGTTACAATCGATATGTACTAGTTCCATAAGTACTGTTGAAACTACTTTTCTTTTAGAAATTACAAAATATCTGGCACTCTTAAAATTCCTATTATTAACTGCGCAATCTGACGATATTTATTAAGTTTACTTCTGGATTCATTTATAAAATAATGATACAAATTTGTGGAGATTCATTTGTCAAGAAAATCTGTAAACTCTTCGGAATATTTTTAGTACCGCGGAATGGATTAGTAGTGGGCATGCATCAGATGTAATAGGACGTGTTTTGACTTTTGGCAATAACAATGGAATTTTCGGTTTTGTTGAAGTAGGAATTGTAAAGATGGTGTGGCCTAGAAAAATGTGAAAGAATAAAAATTACAGAAACTGAAATTACTTCTCAGGCAATACTCCAACATTATTTATATAAATAGTAACCATGAGAACTTGTAATATAACATTTTCAGCTTCAAGAATCAGCCCCTAGACACGAAGAACTGGAGCTAACTATGAGAAAAGAAGATAAGTAAAAAGTTTATTGTAAATCTTACTACTCTGGAAGTTTATTGAAAAAGTTAATTATGAAATCAGTGACAATCAACAAATGATGTGAGGGAGGGGTAGATTAAAGCCTGTACCAGGGGATATGTGTGAACCTTACCTGTTGACCCAGGGCTGAGAATTACGTGTTACCCTATCACCTGTTATGCGTCAGATGCATGGGCCGGCCTTCAGGAGCGCATAGGGAGGAAGAGGAAAAAAGAGAAGCCTCAAACACCGAAGAAGATAAAAGAGGATCCTCAAATGCCGAAGCAGAGGAACGAGAGGAGAAGGGAAACAAACAAAGGGAAAGGGAGCCAAAAGCAAAGGTGGGACTGTTTGTACATCAGCGACAGAATGCAGAACATCCCCAAGAATTCCATAGACATGTTCCCCAAGGGAGGAGAAAAAGAATAGCTAGAGGTAGACATGCAGCACAGAAGGGAAAAATGCTGCAAAGGCTGGGGCCTCATGGTAGCCAAGCACGAACCCGCCAAAGAGTGGTGAGCCCCCTGGGGGGTTCTAAGAGTTTGAAGACATTCGCCATAAATTAAAGCAATATTGACTTTTTTCTATTGTGTACATTGTGTAAGTCTAAACAGCTTAATTAGCGAGTTGTCTGATGGCTACAATAGCAGAATGTAGGCTTATGATCCTCAAATGTGCGAGTAAACTCACAAACCATACCTGAGTCGTGTTTGTTTAGCTGTTCTACTGTCGGTGGGACAGTGATTTGTGGCACTGTTACCCTGTTACTATTTGATGAAATTCCATCACACACACTATTTTGTTTGAGTCTGCTGTCACAATTTTACAGCTATAAATGTCAAAAATAATTTGGCTATGTCAGAAAAATCACCACATAGTCTGCTAAAGCTTAACAAAAACCGAATACTAATATGTTTACTCATTCTGGATATATTCTGGATGGCCAGTCTTGGCTGCCACATTCTGCATGTAAATAGCACAAAATAAAGGGAAGATAAAACATAATTCAACAAATGAGGAACTCATAACTTTGTTCAATAATAACAATACATTAAATTCTGGAATGAATTTTCAGTCTGCAGTTGGGTGTGCACTGATTTGAAACTTCCTGACAGGTTAAAACTGGGTGTCAGACTGTGATTCAAACTTGGGATTACTGCGCGTTGCAGTCAAGTGTAAGCGAGCACTTGCCTGCAAATTGAGGACATCGGTTATTGGCAAAGTAGAGTTAAAGAGGTGGGTTCTGAGTCATGCTTGGATAACTCGGTTGAGCACTTGCCTGCAAAAGGCAATGTCTGAGGTCTGAGTCCTGATTCAGCACATAATTTTAATCTGTCAACAAGTTTCAGAGCGAAAATTTCTTCTGTAAACACTCTCCCATGCTGTGACTACGCCATGTTCCCTCAATACCCTTTCTTCCCAAACTCCTTGTTATTTAGTTCTGCTGGCCATTTACAGTTTTTATTTAAATGACTGATTATCTTTATTCAAGAGTTCCCCTAAGGATAGGAGATGTTAAGGAGAAACACCTTTAAGCTACATCTGAAAACACTTCTGCTATTAGTCAGACATTTTATTTATATGGGTAGATGGTCAAACAGTTTTATATATGCATATTTCACACCATTTTGTGCCAAATTTGATTTATTAAAGGATAATACAGATCCTTATTTTTCTTCTAGTGTTGAGCTTCTGAATATCTCCGTTATTCCTGAAGTTACACGAATTGTTGATAGTAAATTCTATAAGTGAATAAAGGGACTATGAGGCTGTAGTTAGTATTTACGGCTGCTTAGTGAAAGCTCTGCAAGATGTATGTCTGTGAATGCCACACGCAAATCTAATTTCTTTTCTGTAATGAATATTTTTTGCCTAAGCAAGGTCTAACCACAGAACATTATCCAGTAAGACACCCATAAACGAAAATATGGTAACTCACTGACTTCTATATTCCCAAATTTTCCAATTATTCTTGTGGCAAAAGTAGCTGCACCTAAACATTTTACAATGTCTACTATGTAGTTTTTCCAGTTCATCAATATGCACACCACAGAACTTACAATTTTTTACCCTGTTTGCCACTACATTTTGGTATATTAGGTTAATATGAGGTGGGATTGTTTTGACAGAATAAAGCTGAATGAACTGTGTTTTTTTGAAGTTTAAAGCTACCCTATTTGCACAAAACCATTCGGTAACTTCCACAAAACATCATTTACTACTTTGTCTGTTGATGCTTTTTCACTCAGCTTTATAGCAATGCTTGTATCATCTGCAAACTGGACTAATTCTGCCTCTTGATTCAAATAAAATGGCAGATCACTGACATACAGGAACACCTATAGTGGCTTAATGATCAAACCCTGAGAGACTGCTACTGCAGTTCCTCACCATGCAGATGATGTAGTGTTTCCCTTTGCATTATTCAAACTGTATGTTCTGTTTCTCAAATAACAACTAAACCAGACATTTGCTGAAATAGGAATTTCATAAAAAATTAACTTCTCTAACAGAATATTGTGACTAACACAGTCTAATGGTGTTAGTAAATCACAAAAGATCCCAACTGGTTATATTTTATCATTTAAAGATTTTATTAGTGCTCAGTAGATATATAAATAGTATGGTCCATTTGAAATCCAAACTGTGACTGACTAATTATTCCATTACTACACAGTTTGGTGACACCCCTGAAGTACTCTACCTTCTCAAAATTTTTAGAAAATGATGTAAGGAGTAACACTGGGCAGCAGTTATTGACATCTGTTGGTCACCCGTTTTAGAGAGGCATCTAAAATGGCATATTTCATTATTTCTGGGGAAACACATTGAGTTAATGAAGCATTACAAAAAAAATGACTAAGAATATCACATATTCTAGGGCCACGACTTTTTAGTGTCTTGTAGATGTTATCCACCGCATATGAACTTTTACTTTTTACAATCATGATCACCTTCCTTAATTCAGATGGTGATGTGAGATTAATTTTTTATTCACTAAATGTTCTCTGTAGTGCTTCTTCAGTGTACTGTTTCACTTTTGTTTTTGCTAACATGAATTATCTTTTACAATGTTCCCATTCTCAAGCAGAAATAATGTCGTCTTCCAAGGCTTCTTTCCCTGTCTCTCTTTTTAACAATATTACATATTGGTTTTATTTTGCTATCTAATCTGTCAATTTCAGACAAAAGTTTACCATTTTCAAGTTTTGTTGTTGTTGTTGATGATGATGATGATGATCTTAATACATTATGCTACTGTTTGTAATAAAGCACTTCAGAGTCATTACTTTTTCTGGCTACTTTGTACATATTCTTTTTTCATTCTGATAACTGCAGTTATCCAAAGTTTCTCTAACGACTTGCCATTATTACACTTAATTATCTTCTTAGAAAACTGCTTTCACAAATGGACAGGAACTCATTAAGAAATATGCTGAATTTAGAGATCGCATTAGCCTCACCCCAGTCAACATGTTCTAATTCTTTAACAACTTGGTCATTAAACAGCATCACTGTTTTCTTACAGGTTTCTGAACTGTACATGAAGCAAGTTATATAATATGACTAATTGTGCATCATGACCTGACAATCCATTTATTACCAGATTGGCATGTTTTTCTGTAAATTCTGGTTGTTGAATGAACATATTATTTATAAGGATACTACTATCTTGAGAGATTCCGGTAGAGTAATTTGTGACTGATACTAAACTATAAAAGCACCTCCAGATCAATTTTCCTATCGATTCTTTCAATAAAATTACTTTAAAACCACCACAGATTAATAATCCCTTTCTTCTGTTTCACAGAGAGCCCAGTAAAATTCATCAGAATTTTTCATGAAAATTTCCCAATTACTTGGTGGTGACCTGCAAAAAGTTACAACTGCAAATATATTTCACAATAGTAACTTAGAAGCACATGCTTCTATAGCTTGATCTACAGGAAATTTACCATTTCTACATTTTTGTATTAATATTCCCTTTTATGAATGTGACAACTGCTCCTTTATCCATACTGGATCCACATGAAAATGCAACCAACCTAACATCCCAATGAACCAAACTGATCTCAATTTTCACTCTATTACTGTAGGATGAACTGATAGCCTGTGTCAATTTTATTTCCTTTAGTGCTGTATATCTGAATTGTGAATCCGACTTAATGCTGGTGTCTCACTTGACCCCAACAACCAACAGGTTTTGCTTCTGTGTGCTTTATGTTTTATGCTAGTAGCTCTGATAACTTGTACTTATCTCTCCTATTCAGGTATAAGCCATGAGAAGTATATCCCCATCTTCCTATAGCAACTAATGGAACAGAACCAATACGATATTTTGCATTAATCAGAAGAACACTTTCAGCTCCATATTTACTTGGTTTACAGCAGAGATAACCCAGAGCTGATTACGGCACCACACAACCTGCTCAAAACTACATTTGTGTGTTCAGTAGTTACTCTCATTTTCCCAGGTCACACATAATACTATATTTTTCATTTTTAGCCAGGCTGCTTCTAGCTCTCCCTACTATTAACACCTGATCTTCTTTGTTAAAATCCTTGCACATTTGCACTAGGTTTTCTGTTACCAGGCTACGGCTAGCACTTGGTTTCACAAAACTTGTGACTTGATACTCAGTACCTAATTTCTGTTGGATCAGCTGGCTTACACCCCTCCCCCTTCCTAATAGCAGAACTCTTGCTTTCCTGTCTCAATTTTCAACTGACTTATCTCTACGTTTCTTAGGACTGTTCTGTTGCACCATACATTTCTCTACATCAGTATGAGGCTCTCCCCCTCTTTAATTCTAGTAGCAAGCTAAATCTATTGCTTAGTTGAATTTTGATTTGCTAACAAAATTAATCTGCGTTCACCCAGTTCTTGCCACCTTTTTCCAGCAACGTTTCACTTTTTTCCATTACAGCTGCCACAAATCTTCACCTCCTATTCACCAATTTTATGATCCTTCTGGTGTAACCTACAATCCCATGAAAAGCCCCACTGATCACCCCATTCTCTTTTCCACTGCAATTGCCCTAATGAAACCACAACCTACAATTTTCGGAAAACACTCCCTGTTGAACTACTCTGTGCCACCATCCACACATATCTTATCACAGATGGCTGATTGGTTTCAACACTAGATACAGTGAAACAAATTAAAAAGAAATTTATGTTATTCTGTCCATTTGATTCTCAAACATAAGACCAGACCTAGATTTATGACTGTAGGCACAATAAGAAAGCCACACTTTTTACACCATTTTTACCTTACTTCACATGACAATAATACTTTTGCTAATGTAATTACACTCCTATTCTATTTATAACAACACAAAACATTCAGATCTCTTATTTTTGTATTTATTTATGACAGCAGAATTCACAACGAACGTGCACACACAGTGTTTCCACATGTTTCACAAGATATGTGAGCAGGTGAACTTCAGTGATGTTTAGAAGATAGAAACTGAGGTAATGGCGAAAGTCGAACTGTGAGGGTGGGTGATGTGCCATGTTTGGATAGCTCTGTCAGTAGAACACTTGCCAATGAAAGGCAAGAGTCCTGTGTTAAAACTCTAGTCCAGCAAACAGTTTTAAGGAAGTTTCAATAATCTAGCTTGTTTCTTAAGATAATCTAAACTGGGATTATTCTTTATTCTCCAGTCAGTGATCACAAAAAATATTTATAAATCAACAATTCTGATCATCTTTAGATCTATACTCATATATATTAATGTACCTGTTACATGCTTCTACATTAATAATCTTGAGTATAGATCTGAATATGATACCATGTGTCTCGCAATCACAGTCTGGAGAATGGAGGATACTGAGTATCTTCTGGATCACATTTTTCCCTTCTGCACTTCATTAGAGCAGGGCTTCCTGATCTTTTCAGCAGGCGGACCCTTTCTTCAGTCGAAAATCCATGGCGGATCCCTAGTCAGTTAACAGCACAGTAACTTCAAATTTCAGAGTGAAACCCATGGGAATTGAAAGCTTCTTAATGCAGGTGCCATGTTCCCAATGACCCCCCCCCCCCCCCCCCCCCGATGTATCAATAGTCTTTGGTTTAGAGATGAATGAAAACAATTTGAAATTAACGATCCAATTTGAATTCCCACTGTATACAGACACTTACTAGTGGATTTACTCTCTTTGTTCAACACACTATAGCCTGATTAAAATTACTTGGTAATTGAAATTTCACACGATGGAGCTTTCTTCCTCCAAGAGCAATCAACATCACGTCCAAACTGTTCATTGTTGACAAGCTGCCGCTTATGGTCTGTTCACTTTGACTGTTTGGCTACTGTTATGTAAGGAGCATGCATATTTCGTAACAGTCGTGTGTGGGTTTTTTTTTGTGAAATCCAAAGAAAACTGTTCAAATGTCTGTAAAGTCTTCCTTTGGTTGTCCTCCCTCCTCATTCACTTCAACTGGAAACTTCCCTTGTTGTGAAGGCGATGGAGAAACTGCAGCCTTCTTCAATGATCCTGACTTCAGGCACCGATCCGTGTTAGAAGTAATAAACTGGTCAAAAATCGACTTATGAAACAGGTAGTGCACTGACAAGTCAAGTTTAACATTTAATGAAGCCCGAGGCCGCATATGTGCCAGCGAGAGATGTGATTGGTCGACGAAGCTCGCTCCGCGCATGCGTAAAAGGTTTCAGCGCATCTAGCGCCGTGAGCCAGCGCACAAACAACCCCCGTACTGTTGCTAAACAGTCGATCAGAGAAGCCGCATTCTCCGGCACTAAACTGTGTATACGTTCTCACTTAGGAACCGAAAAGGCTGCTTAGCGATACGACCTGAAGTACACATGTTCTTCACACGAAAAAAAATAGTGATGAATTTGATTTTCACATTTTTATTCAATAATTTTACTCATTATTTTTACATGATTTGGTGAAAGGTGGCCGCGGACCCCCTAGAAAGAGTCGGCGGTCCCCTAAGGGGTCCGCAGACCACAGATTGGGAAGCCCTGCACTAGACTATGATTGGTTTATGTCATTCTCTTTTTAAATAAACAGCTTAGTTACATTAACCGACACATAAAGTCATCAAAGCAGATTTTTCAAATGTGCCCTGATAGATAATAAGAAATGTGGTCATTTGTACCAACATAACTGCCATGATACTAGAGAGATTTACTGAAACTAATACTAGTTGGTGACCAATATATGTCTTAAAATAGTGCACCATTATTCACCTTCTCTAAAAATGCTATTTCAGATTTAGAGAATGCACCAGTTTCTCTCAAGATTCTTTACCAAGAGAAATTTCCATTGCTACCTCACTTTACAGATAAGATACATGGCATAACAAATAATTCAATTGATAACAATATGAGAGAAGGAAAGTTGCTACTCACCATATAGCGGAGATGCTGTCACGATAGGCACAATAAAAAGATTCACACAATCATAGCTTTTGGCCATTAAGGCCTTTGTCAGCAGTAGACACAAATACACACACCCACACACGCGCACACACACACAACCACACACACACACACACACACACACACACACACACACACACACACACACACACACACACACAAAACTTGCACACACGTCTGCAGTCTCAGAGAGCTGAAACTACACTGCGAGCAGCAGCACCAGTGCATGGTGGGAGTGGCAACTGGGTGGAGGTAAGGAGGAGGTTGGGGCAGGGAGGGGAAGGGATAGCTGGTGGGAGTGGTGCACAGTGGAGTGTTGCAGTTTAGATGGAGGGCAGGAGAGAAGTGCGGAGGGGGTAAGTAGCAGAAAGAAGAGAAATAAAAATAAAAAGAAATTAAAAGGCTGGGTGTGGTGCTGAAATGATGGCTGTGTAGTGCTGGAGTGGGAACAGGGAGGGGGCTGGATGGGTGAGGACAATGACTAACAAAGGTTGAGGCCGGGAGGGTTACGGGAACACAGGATGTATTGCAGGGAAAGTTACCACGTGCGCAATTCAGAAAAGCTGGTGTTGGTGGGAAGGATCTATATGGCACACCCTGTGAAGCAGTCATTGAGATGAGGGGTATCATGTTTGGCTGCGTGTTCAGCTACAGGGTGGTCCACTTGTTTTTAGCTTGTACATCACATGACTTGTTTCACAGGTACCCCTGCCTTTGATCAGATAGGTGATGTTAGTGAGCGGACTGGAGTAGGTGATGGTAGGAGGATGTCTGGGACAGGTCTTGCATCTAGGTCTATTACAGGGGTAGGAGCCATGAGGTAAGGGATTGGGAGCAGGGGTTGCGTAAGGCTGGATGAGTATATTGTGTAGGTTTGGAGGACGGCGGAATACCACAGTAGGGGGGGTGGGAAGGATAGTGGGTAGGACATTTCTCATTTCAGGGCATGACGAGAGATAATCGAAATCCTGGTGGACAATGTAATTCAGTTGCTGCAGTCCCGGATGGTACTGAGTTACAAGGGGAATGCTCCTCTGTGGCTGGACTGTGGGACTTTGGGAGGTGACGGGTGACTGGAAAGAAGGTTGTTGGTTTGGAATCCACAGGGCGTCTGGTAAAGGGAAAGGAACTGTGGAGAGTTGGTCGAGGGAAATGGTTGGTATCTTTTATATAGGAGGATAGGTTCTGGGTAATAGGTTGAAGGTGTTGCTCTACAAGAGCAGAGATTCTCTCAGTGGGGGCACAGTAACTGGCCACAATGAGGCATCCTGGGTGGTTGGGTTTAAGGACTTTAGGAATCATGTAGAAGGTGGGGGTGCGGGGAGTGGTAGGGGTAAGTAGAGAGGTGGACTCTGGGGAGAGGTTCTGGGATGGACCTAAGGATTTGAGTAGTGACTGGAGATCCTGCTGGATTGGGATCGCTATGGCATGGTTTGTAGGTGGAAGCATCTGACAGCTGACTGAGCCCTTCTGCCTCGTAAACTTTGCGGCTCAAAACTACAATGGTGGAGCCTTTGTCTGCAGGTAGGATTATAAGATAAGGATACGTTTTTAGATAGAACCCGGTAGGAGACGAGATACTGGCAGAAGTAAAGCTGTGAGTACCGGGCGTGAGTCGTGCTTCGGTAGCTCAGATGGTAGAGCACTTGCCCGCGAAAGGCAAAGGTCCCGAGTTCGAGTTTCGGTCGGGCACACAGTTTTAATCTGCCAGGAAGTTTCATATCAGTGCACATTCCGCTGCAGAGTGAAAATCTCATTCTGGAAACATACCCCAGGCTGTGGCTAAGCCATGTCTCCGCAGTATCCTTTCTTTCAGGAGTGCCAGTGCTGCAAGGTTTGCAGGAGAGCTTCTGTAAAGTTTGGAAGGTAGGAGACGAGATGCTGGCAGAAGTAAAGCTGTGAGTATCGGGTGTGAGTCATGCTTCGGTAGCTCAGATGGTAGAGCACTCGCCCGCGAAAGGCAAAAGTCCCAAGTTCGAGTCTCGGTCGGGCACACAATTTTAATCTGCCAGGAAGTTTCATATCAGCGCACACTCCGCTGCAGAGTGAAAATCTCATTCTGGAAGGACTGATATTTCTGCGGGACTGAGGTTTCTGGAGGAAAGGTTCATGACTGTGTTGCGGGTCTGTTTAGGTGGAAGACATGTTATCTCCTGGACTTTTCCAGTGCCACACGATCTTACATCTCTAACTATGAACCCCCATGCCTACACTTTCTCCGTTCTACCCCTGTTCGCACCCACTAAATCCACCTCATCCAGTCACATCTGTGCCACCCCCCTTCTCTATGCTTATCTGCCCTCAAACCTGTTACCCACAGAAATGTACATATATTTATTAATGATTAGTTTTAGTGAGTTTTTCCTTCCACTATTGTCATCTTCCTCAGTTTTCATCTCTTTTTTTTTTTCCCCCAGTGCATACATTTCGTACTTTTCACACATATTTGGGTGTATTTTTGCGTAATTTTTCGGACGTAATTCTACTTTCTTACGTATTTTTTCGCATTTTTGCACCACCATGAATCCTTGGTCCTTCCATCTGCATCAATACAGAGAAGTTTCTTTATCCCTAGCCAGATCCCAGTCCCACATACTGTTCCTGCATTGTTGATTGGGTCATGAAATCTCCCCTAATGGCCTTACCAACAAATTACCCATCTCTGGTTGCCAACCCTACTTCCACAACAACCTCCACCTGTTCAGATTCCGCCAATCCTTAGCCCTCACCTACATAGTCCTACAAAACCATATCAACCAAGCCCAATCCTCCTTGCAGTACCTTCTCTCCATCTGCAAAATTCTCCTGCAAAGTAATCCCAAATTCCTGGAACCCATTACACACACTGAAACTCTTGCCCTGCAGGAACTAGAGCAACATGCAAAGCGTCACCTCAAAAAGCTCTCCATCCTGCTCACTTCCTACTCCCGCCTCGGAGTACCACACCCTTTCTACAACAACCTCCCAACCTCCCCCATGCCCCCTAATAGCTGACAAACCCTGTCTTGCAGACCTACTACACTTACCCCACCCTCCAAAACTCCCTCCCACCACCACACAGAACTCAAAACCTAAACAGACCCGCAACACAGCCATGAACCCTTCCTCCAGAAGCCTCAGTCCCACAGAAATATCAGACCTTTCCAAAGGCTTCACCTTTTGCCCCACTCCCAAATTCAACCATAAAGGACTAGTTAAAGATCTTCTCTTCTTCTCCCAGTCCCTACAGTGGAAACACTTTTTCGCCACCAACCCGACCAATCAGACTCAACCAAAGACCAATATTGAACCTTGCCTAACTCAGTTCACTCCTCCAGCCACCTGTGATCCACCCCCACTGCCTCCAAACCACCCCCTGTTAACTTTCCAGAACTTCTTATCCGCAAACCTTGCCTCAGCATCATTCCCCAAATTGCTCAACATGCACACTAGCCTTACATCCACAGAAAGAACCACAGTCCACCATCCAAAAACTGATCCCGATCTTATAATCCTACCTACAGACAAAGGCTCCACCATTGTAGTTTTGAGCCGCAAAGGTTACGATGCAGAAGGACTCTGTCAGCTGTCAGATGCTTCCACCTACAAACCATGCCATAACGATCCCAATCCAGCAGGATCTCCAGTCACTACTCAAATCCTTAGGTCCATCCCAGAACCTCTCCCCAGAGTCCACCTCTCTACTTACCCCTAACACTCCCCGCACTCCCACCTTCTACATGATTCCTTAAACCCAACCACCCAGGACGCCCCATTGTGGCCGGTTACTGTGCCCCCACTGAGAGAATTTCTGCTCTTGTAGAGCAACACCTTCAACCTATTACCCAGAACCTATCCTCCTATATAAAGATACCAACCATTTCCCTCGACCGGCTCTCCACAGTTCCTTTCCCTTTACCACACGTTGCCCTGCTCGTCGCTATTGATGCCACCTCCCTGTACACTAACATTCCTAATGCCCATGGCCTTACTGCTATCAAACACTACCTTTCCAGACGCCCTATGGATTTCAAACCAACAACCTCCTTCCTAGTCTCCATGACCAACTATATCCTCACCCACAATTACTTCTCCTTTGAAGGCATTACCTACAAACAAATCTGCAGTACGGCTATGGGCACCCACATGGCACCATCCTACGCTAACCTATTCATGGGCCATCAAGAGGAATCCTTCCTAAAAAAGCAGAATCCTAAGCCCCTCACCTGGTTCAGATTCACTGAAGACATCTTTGCTATCTGGGTTGAAGGTAAGGACACCTTCTTCACATTCCTCCAGAACTTCAACAACTTCTCCCCCATTTGATTCACCTGGTCCTACTCAACCCAACAAGCTACCTTCCTAGATGTTGACCTCCACCTCAGAGATGGCTACATCATTACCTCCGTCCTTATCAAACCTACTAACCACCAGCAATACCTCCACTATGACAGCTGCCACCCGTTTCATACCAAGAAGTCCCTTGCATACAGCATAGCCACCCGCGGTCGTCACATGTGCAGTGACAAGCAGTCCCTCTCTAACTATACTGAGGGTCTCAGTGAAGGCCTCACTGACCGTAATTATCCTCCCATCCTTGTACAAAAACAAATCTCCCGTGCCTTATCTTTCCAGTCTCCCACCACCTCCCAAAGTCCACAGTGCGGCCTCAGAGGAGCATTCCCCCCGTAACTCAGTACCATCCGCGGCTGGAGCAGCTGAATTACATTGTCCGCCAGGATTTTGATTACCTCTTGTCGTGCCCTGAAATGAGAAATGTCCTACTCACTATCCACTATCGTGTCCACCCCTCCTACCGTGGTATTCCGCCGTCCACCGAACCTACACAATATACTCGTCCATTCTTACGCAACCCCTGCTCCCAATCCCTTACCTCATGGCTCCTACCACTGTAATAGACCTAGATGCAAGACCTGTCCCATACATCATCCTACCACCACCTACTCCAGTCTGGTCACTAATGTCAGCTATCTGATCAAAGGCAGGGCTACCTGTGAAACCAGTCATGTGATTTACAAGATAAAAACAAGTGGACCACCCTGTAGCTGAACACGCTACCAAACATGATACCCTTCATCTCAATGACTGCTTCACAGCCTGTGCCATATGGATCTTTCCCACCAACACTGGCTTTTCTGAATTGCGCAGGTGGGAACTTTCCCTGCAATACAATACATCCTACATTCCCGTAACCCTCCTGGCCTCAACCTTTGTTAGTCATTGTCCTCGGCCATCCAGCCCCCTCCCTGCTCCCACTCCAGCTCTACACAGCCGTCATTTCATCGCCACACCCAGTCTTTTAATTTCTTTTTATTTCTCTTCTTTCTGCTACTTACCCCCTCCCTCCTCTGTACCTTCTCTCCTGCCCTGTGTCTAAACTGCAACACTTCACTGTCCGCCACTCCCACCAAATATCCCTCCCCATCCCTGCCCCAGCCTCCTCCTTACCCCCACCCAGTCGCCACTCGCATCATCATGCACTGGTGCTGCTGCTCACAGTGTAGTTTAAGCTCTCTGAAACTGCAGACGTGTGTGCAAGTTGCTCCTGTGTGAGTGTGTATGTGTGTCTACTGCTGACAAAGGCATTAATGGCTGAAAGTTATGATTGTGTGAATCTTTTTAAACTGCCTATTGTGACTCGGCATCTCCACTATATGGTGAATAGAACTTTCCTTCTCTCGTATTGTTACATCCCATCCTGGATTTTCCATAATTTAATTCAATTGATAAATTTCATCTTCTAATTCCATTATTTATGAGTCAATAATGCTGTGCAGAATTACTATCATAAAAAGTACATTTATGGTTCATGTTTCTTTGCATCTTTTCACACAGTCAACTTACAAAATGGTGGTAGTGAGGTGGCAGCAACATGTAACACAGACCAAGCACTCCACGGTGCAAGTTCACTGTCTTCGCGGCAACATACTCTCAAGGTGACTGGTTCCTTTGGACGTAAATTGCGTATAAGGTACTGACATTCTGGTCCCACATACTCGTCATGGAAGTTGGCCTCTAACTCACGACGGCCACGTACATCTCCGTAAGCTCGTTGTAAGCGAAAAGAGCCAATTTCTGCAGGTTTCTCTGTCTCTACCTGTTACAAACAGCATGAAGATGCTCAGCTAAAATTGCCACAAAGTAAATAGAAGTATATATTTATTGTTGGAAAAGTGTTTCTTGGGGCGGAATGGGATGGTGTGAGAGGAGTGCACTGGCAGGAGCAGAATGGGAAGGGAAACCGACATTCCTCAACGTAAGTATGAACGTTGTACGACAGACATTTCTTTCTATGATGGAGAGCATTGAGTCTTTAGAATGTATGCTTCAGAAACTGTGTTCAGCAATGACAATATTTTTGTAAAAGAAATTTTGCCCATTTTAAAAAGAAAAACCAGAAATCCTTTTTCCAGAAAACTTGCTAAGCTGTCAGCTGCATTTAATGTCAAAATGTAATCATGTTTATTAATGGAGCCAAACATAAAAACAAACAGAATAAAATTATGAAAATCTAAATAGAATACTACGAGTATGATGATAGCTGCTATAGATAGATATTGCATATCATTAGAGATACAGGAAAATACAGGAAAGGAATATAATTTCCTCACATTTCTTGTCGCATCGATTTGAAGTGAGTCCTCAACTTCTCAGAAGATATATACTCTTATTCCATCTTCTGGCTTAGTGCTCTTTTATCACAGTGTTTCATTTTATAGTCATCAGCAGCACTTAATATTTCAGTTCCTATAATGGTTGCTTCACAACAATTTATCACTGCTCCAGTCCTGTGTTTATGTGGCTGTCAGTTTGTATCTACCATCCTCTGTTGTCCAGCAAAATTGTTGTGAACTACTATTGTAAGAATTGAAATATCAGTTACTGCCAGTGGCTGTATAATGAGTCTGTCTGTGATATACGAACACTTGGCAAAAGTTGGAAACAGGGTAGATGCCTCTCAAAAAACTGTGGATGCACTGTGAATTGATACACAAAGAAACCCGAGAAGATTTATTGTATTAACACACTGTGAAAACCTCCATCTGGAAAAGGACAAGGAGTTACAACAGACTTACAACAAACTAAAAGTTAATTAAGAATCAATGAAAAATCTCTGTTGGAATATAGTTCAATGTTTCTAATGAGGTACTGGATCACTACTCACCATGCAGAAGTGGTGCTGAGCAACAGACAGATGTGATCAAAGGATGAAAAATTGTTTAACTTTTGAAATGTGTTAGTAGTTTTTTGTCCTTTTTACATGGCTGTCTATTGCTATGCATCTCTTTTATTATACACAATAAAAATAATGGTGACTTCAATGCCACTGCAACTTTTTATGCACCCAACAGCATTTTATTTTTCTGTTTCCGTCCTGAAATTTTGTTCTTGTAACACTAAAGGTGGAAACAGATACTACATATCTTGACCATTAGGCAATGGTCACCATGGACTGAATTATTTCACTGCAAGTATTTGATACAAATAAAGTAAACAATATTTTCAGTTGATTCCAAAATCGGTGAACTGGTACAGCCTATGTTGATGTAGGATTCATGGATTTCTTCTAGCTGCAGTATTTTACTTTGCTAAGAGCTGTTTCAAGCACAATTACATTTATTCAGCAGCTCTGTCTTTCGTAAGAATTTACTGAAGACAAGTCTTGGAGAAAAGATTAGAAATCATTAGAATAGCATGCCTACTTCTTTGGTCAGAACAAATAATGATGGAAATTTGCTGTGCAAGTAGGCCCTTATCAGAACCATTCACATGTAAAACATGCAACATATGATATTACTGAGTGAGGAATGATACTTCAATTATACCCTTGTGTGAATGCCCCATCCTGAGTGCTCTCCAAACTCTGCATTAACATATTTCACAGATTGTTTCATCAATACCAATCAAAGAATGACATGATCCTCACACTAGTGTCACGACTACTTCCAGTGATGTGCCGGATGTCATCCTCAATTGAATAATTGAGGTTGTTCACCAAACTATTGCCTGCATCCCATACTATTAATACATTATGTTTACGAAGAGCCTCAATAGCATGTGGTGTATCTTAGTCCAGCACTCGGCTTGAAAATACTATTTACCTGGTGACCATTGCCCAGAGAGTCTTCTCCTCCCTCGACTACTGCCTAGTATAGTGCACATAAAATGCCATGGCCTCTAGGTGCACACTGACTGGGGATGCGTGGGGAGATCGGCAGTGGTGGGGGGCTGTAGGGGAAATGCCATTCTAAACTGAAGCCTACACTCACGTTCTTTGTAAATATTAAGTAGGGCCCCTCCACAACCACACTGGCATGGTGACCATTCAAAAATATCTACTGTCCCCTCTGCTTTCATTAGTATCTAAAAAGAATGCCACCGAAAATGCAGTGATTTATTTTCATCTTACTTGTTAACCACTTGTAACTTTCGGAGGAGTATCACGAGTGGCAATTTTTGAGTAAAACCTACACATATCTCTAGCTGTAATGTCAAAATTTGCTTCTTTTGATAAGACACAGCCGAGTTTACACTGTCTCACCTCAATAACATGTTGTGCACACACAACTGTGAGAGATTTCTGAAACAGTGGTTTATTAAGTGGGGAACTGAGGTATAGTAAAGTCAGTAGCTTATGAAAAAGCACATTCTCAGTACAAATTAAACGTGTAAGTCTTACTTATGTTGTTCCAAAACCCATAACCTTTCTCATTTCGCTAGCTGTCGATGGCCCTTAAAAATTACTTCTTTCAACAAAAAAATCTGTAGTTATTGGAATGACATGGTAGATAATGAACTTTTACATAATAACAATATTGTTAAATACTCTCCTCTTTCCAGAATGAGATTTTCACTCTGCAGCGGAGTGTGCACTGATATGAAACTTCCTGGCAGATTAAAAGTGTGTGCTGGACTGAGACTCAAACTCGGGACCTTTGCCTTTCGCGGGCAAGTGTTCTACCATCTGAGCTACCCAAGCACGACTCACAACCCATCCTCACAGCTTCAGTTCTGCCAGTACCTCGTCTCCTACCTTCCAAACTTCACAGAAGCTCTTCTGCAAACCTTGCAGAACTAGCACTCCTGGAAGAAAGGATATTGCGGTGACATGGCTTACCACAGCCTGGGGAATGTTTCCAGAATAGATTTTCACTCTGCAGTGGAGTGTGCACTGATATGAAACTTCCTGGAAGATTAAAACTGTGTGCCGGACTGAGACTCGAACTCTGGACCTTTGCCTCTCGGTCCCGAGTTTGAGTCTAAGTCTGGCGCACAGTTTTAACCTGCCAGAAAGTTTCATATCAGCACACAATCCATTGCAAAGTGTGTATCTCTTTCTGGAAACATCCTCCAGGCTGTGGCTAAGCCATGTCTCTGCAATATCCTTTCTTCCAGGAGTGCGAGTTCTGCAAGGTTTGCAGAAGAGTTTCTGTGAAGTTTGGAAGATAAGAGATGAGCTATTTGTAGGATTGAAGCTATGATGACAAAGATGCCGAGTTCAAATCTTGGTATGGTACACAGCTTTAATCTGCCAGGAAGTTTCACTCTTCTCTTTGCCTGCTACCATTTGCCAAAATCTCATTTTGTTATTTGAAACCATTTATGAAATATGAGGAATATTGTGGATATTCCAAAAATTTTGGGCATGCAGCCACATAAATTCAACTTCTTCTTCTAATGTTTCGGCTGAATACCGTCCAGCCATTTTCAGAGTGAGCCGCGGTGACTAACACTCCAGCACTTGCTTTGTCCTTTTAAACCCGAGGACCAAAGATACACAAGGTGCTAGAGAGGTTGATAGGCGGCAAAGAGGTGTAACATATGCATGGAAATTAAATCTATGGCTGCACAGTCGATCCACACGGTGATATCGATGTATCACATAGAGCTGCACCGTCGCGACGTCTTTGTGTTTTAATTACAGAAATTGCCGGATTCCATGATTTGTCCAAGCTGGAGCCGCTATCTCTATAAATTAAATTCATCACCAACTGAATTTCAATTGCTTCCTTCACTACTGAGTCCCAGAAAGATGAAGTTGAGGCTAAAATTTTGACATTATTGTACACCATAGAGCACCCAGTGTCAATACAGTACTCCATCACCACAAATTTATTAGGTTGTAAGAGACGGGTTTACTTACGGTGCTCTGGGCATCTCTCCTGGACTGTAGGTGTTGTCTGTCCGATGTATGAATGGCTGAACTCACAGGGGATCTTATAAACCCCAGGCTTATGAAGCACCAAATCATCCTTAACGGAACCCAGGAGTGCTGCTGCAGTCTTTGGTGGAGGGCAAAAAATCACTTTCACTTTGTGTTTACTCAGGATCCGTTCTATTTTTGATGAAAGGCTTCCCACATATGGCATGAAAGCCACAGATTTAAAACTTTCCGTGTCTTCTTCTGCTTTTCTTGTGCTCACTGTTGATTTCATTTGTAGTGCCTTACGTATCTGCTGTGGCCGTTGGCTTCAAAAATTCTTCTCAAGTGTAGAAGCATGTCCTCCCGACTGCTCTCACCAGCAGTGACATGTGCTCTGTGTACCAGAGTTCTGAGTGCACTCATCGTCTGTGAAGGACGGTGGCAGCTATTTGCACATTAATAAAAATCCGTATGGGTTAGTTTTCGATATACTGCATGTCACAAAGTGCCATCATCTTTACGCCATACCAACACATCCAAAAATGGAAGGCATCCATCTTTTTCGATTTCCATTGTGAACTGAATTTGTCTGTGGATAGAATTCAGATGATTTAAAAATTCTTTTAGTTTGTCTTCAGCACGGAGCCACATTACAAATGTGTCATCTACATACCTCCAAAACACTGTGGGTTTCAAGCTAGCAGATTTCAGTGCTTTCTCCTCGAAGTCCTCCATAAAAAAGGTGGCCACCAAGGGCGACAAAGGACTAACCATGGCAACACTGTCAGTCCATTCATAAAATTCGTTATTCAATAAAAAAATACATCAAGGTCAAAACATGTTCAAATAAAGCTAAAATCTTTTTATCAAAAGTGTTTCCAATGAGACACAATGATTCCGAAAGAGGAACCTTTGTGAACGACGACACTACATCGAAAATCACTAACATATCAGAATTGTTCAGTTTGAATGATTTGAGTTTGCCAATTAAATCCACAGAGTTATGTATGTCATGAGCGCATTTTCCCACCAGAGGCCTCAATAACGACGCTAAGTGGTTGGCATAATCATAGGTTGGAGAGCCAATGTTACTCACTATAGGACGTAGAGGAACATCATTCTTGCAGATCTTTGGAAGTCCATAAAGCCTTGGACGAATGGCACCACTTGATTTCAATCTTTGCACAACTTCTGGTGGAAGGGGGGAGGCATTCAGAAGCGAAGCAGTCTTCCTTACCACCTGGTTGGTGGGGTCCCTACTGATCTTCCAGTATGTGCTGTCACTCAGTAAAATGTTCATTTTTTCACGATAGTCGTCACAAGACATTATAACAGTAGCATTACCTTTATCAGCTGGAAGAACCATTGTCTCAGAATCCTGGCGAAGCTTACATGGTGCAGCCTTCTCTGCCACAGATATGTTACTCCTTTGTGGGCGAGCCTTCATAACTGCTCAACAAGTTTTGCGTCTTTACTTCTTCCGCTGATTCCACAGAAAGAGGGCAAACAGCTTCTTCAACGGCACTGATGAAAGCCGGTATTGGTAAAACCTTTGGTGTGGGTGCAAAGTTCAGTCCTTTACTTAAAACCACTATCGTAGCATCGTTCAAATTTTATCCGTCAGATTAATAACTGAGCGTCGAATAACAGTTTCTTGCTGCGAAGACGCCTCAAGCCGGCTAAACTTTTTCATCTAACTCACAAACCAAGTCTGACTTGGTCCACATTATACCATCAATCCAGTTCCATGAATTGTAAGGTAACTCCACAGATATCTTTAGATGCAGGCGATAAAGTTGTTCTGAAACCAGGTCAAATTTTCGGCCGGTGAAACAGATCCTCTTCTTAACAATAGCAGCACCAGCTTTCCTTAAAATCTTATTCATGGCAGACAACTTTACAAAATGTACTAACCTGGCAAACCTTGAAACTATTCCATGGTCAGGGCATCTTAATAAAAAGCTTAAGGAGCTCAGTAACCTCACTGTCAAGTGCCTCACTCTGAAGATGGCTGGACAGTATTCAGCCAAAATATTAGAAGAAGAAGCTGAATTTATGTGACTGCACATCCAAAATTTTATGGAACAATCTGTGTGCTGCAAAAATATGAAGATGCACATCAATATTATTTCACTCTGGCTTTATTGCTGGAATGGCACAATTGCAAATGAGTGTGCTACATCAGATCGATTTCCTCGACAATGGTGACAGATAGATGCCTCTATCTAAGTCTAATGAAAAATTCAATATGTTTCATGCACAACAACATATTATGTAATATGCACCAAATGCAAAATTATAGCTACCTCCATTTTTCTTTGCACACTTTTCTGAATTTCGCACAGTGTTGTACTTTCATGTAAATATCACAATAATTGCCTGACATATAAAGCTATAAGTAAAGCAAACATGATTTTTTTTACCAAATAGTTTCTGTAAAATTGGTTGAGAAAGACTGCTGGGTGCACGCCTCGATTCTGTCATCACTGACCACTGGAAAGGCAGAAAACACTCCCCGTACAAACAAACGAATGAACTCGCCCAGCGATTTGAACAAAAACTGGTCACTGTGCATAGGCCACTGCATCCTGTGCAAGCTGTAATATGATTTTCTTGGTCTTCTTTGACCCTAATCTTTATAACCTTGGTTTATGCTATATGCCCTGTGCTGCCAGTCAGTTTCTGAACTTACTTGTATGTCTGAATGCATTTTTCCAAGAGCCTTCAAAGCAATGGTAATCCAGTCTTCTGATATACGCCTAATATTGCTTATGCTTGTGCTCAAAGTTTCAGTTTATGATTTTTCAAATGATTCCTATTCAAACTTTGGAGAAATTTGCATCTAAAAGCTGATGTTTCAGGAAGTTTGTAATTTATTTTTCTGCCTCACATAAAGGTGGCTGCCGTTTTTAGTCAGCAATGTAGTAATTTCTACAACTTGCTATCATTTTGGGTACTTGCAGCTGCCTGTTTACATACATAATTGCTGCAGTCTACAACACATTTAGCTTCCTGTGGTGTCGTCCCCCTTTTCTCTCTTTCTTCGAAGGTACACATACACAATAATGTATCTTCATGAGAAATGAGAAGTTAACAACAATTGATGGGATCAGATTTTGCATTATTAATATTGTAGCATTAACAAAAGAGACAAGGAGCTTTTCATTAATGAACATTATTACAAATGTGTAGTGGGACACACAGAGATAAATGTTTCATGATGGAGCAATTATGTATACAATCAAGCAGAAGGTATCAAAAAACCATGAAATACTGTAGAAGGTGTATCCTGTAATACTAAAAAAATCATTAGACGATGCTGTGAGCCTCTTAATATAAATGGGGTCGCTATAAATGACACATGAATCACAATATGGCAGCTATGGTTTGAGATACACATTACATCATCCATACTGTTCAATGTGCATAACTACACAAATTCGGCAGTCAACAGCTGTGGCACTGTTACTTAGGTAAACCCATCCACCACTGGAACGTCATACCATATCAGATGGGAACAACTGGTTTTTAATTGTCTTGAGGCCAACAAGCGCACAAAAAATTTTGCTGGCCCTAAAACCATATGAAAAGCAAAATGACATCAGTTATTAATTGTCCTGCAGCCAAAAACCATATAAAAATCAAAATGACATCACTTTCTGATCGTCATGACATTGGTGAAAGACATATTCAATGTACTATCCTCCGTTTTCTGCCCCAAGTTGAAATCCAGAAACAGAGCATTCCACTAGATATTACTGCATCTTCAGAATGTGTTGTCCAATGCATGCCTCCAATTCAGCTACATTCGTAATAGGAGCACTGAACACAACATCTTTCAGATAATCCTACAGCCAGAAATCACACAGATTAAGATTAGGTGATCTGGACTGTCAGGCTGTAGGGATATGATGGCCGATAATTATAACATTTCTGAAATGCTTCTGCAGCAGCCGCTTCACTGGCTGTGCAATGTACAGAGGAGCACCATCTTGCACAAAAATACTCCTACCTACACACAGATGCTGTGGAACAGTTGGAACGATGTTGGTCTGCGAAAGAGTCTCATAGTGTTTATCAGCAATGGTACAGGTAAGAGAACCCGAAGGTCTCATTTCTTCGAAAAAATAGACCCCTATGCTAAATGATGCCATCCACCTGCAGCACCCATCTACATAGTTACTCTGCAATTCAAACATAGTGCCTGGCAGAGGGTTCATCGAACCATTTTCATACTACTTCTCTACCATTCCACTCTCAAAAGGTGCATGGGAAAAGGAACACCTAAATCTTTCCGTTCGAGCTCTGATTTCTCTTATTTTATTATGATGATCATTTCTCCCTACATAGATGAGTGTCAACAAAATATTTTTGCATTCGGAAGAGAAAGTTGGGGATTGAAATTTCGAAACAGATCTCACTGTAAAGAAAACTGCCTTTGTTTCAGTGACTGCCACCCCAACTCGCGTATCATATCAGTGACACTCTCACCCCTATTGCACGATAACACGAAATGGGCTGCCATTCTTTGCACTTGTCCTACATTAGTCCTGCCTGGTAAGGATCCCACACCAAACAGCAATATTCCAGCAGAGGACAGGCAAGTGTAATGCAGGCAATCTATTTAGTGGGTTTGTCGCACCTTCTAAGTGTTCTGCCAACTAAGTGCAGTCTTTGTTTCGACTTCCCCACAATATTATCTATGTGGTCTTTCCAATTTAAGTTGCTTGTAATTGTAATTCCTAGGTATTTAGTCGAATTGACAGCCCTTAGATTTGTACAATTTATCGTATACCCAAAATTTATTGGATTTCTTTTCGTACTCATGTGGATGACCTCGCCCTTTTCTTTGTTTAGTGCCAATTGCCACTTTTTGCACCATACAGAAATTCTCTCTAGATCATTTTGTAATTGGAATTGTTCATCTGATGATTTTACTAGACGGTAAATTACAGCATCATCTGCAAACAATCTAAGGGGGCTGCTCAGATAATCACCTAGATCATTTATGTACATCAGGAACAGCAGAGGGCCTATGACGCAGAACGCCAGATATCATTTCTGATCTAATCGATGATTTACCGTCTATCACTACAAACTGTGACCTCACTGAGAGGAAATCACGAATCCGGCCACACAACTGAGACCATACTCCATATGCACACAATTTGATTAACAGTTGCTTGTGAGAAACGGTATCAAAAGTCTTCTGGAAATCTATGACTATGGAATCGATCTGAGATCCCTTGTCGACAGCACTCATTACTTCATGGGAATAAAGAGCTAGCTGTGTTGCACAAGAACAATATTTTCTGAATCCTTGTTGGTTATGTATCAATAAGTAATTTTCTTCAAGATGATTCATACTGTTTGAGTACAGTATACGCTCCAAAGTCCTACTGCAAATTGAAGCCAGTGATATGGGTCTGTAATTCAATGGGTTACTCCTATTTCCTTTCTTGAATATTGATGTGACCTGTGCTACTTTCCAGTCTTTAGGAACAGACCTTTCGTCAAGTGAGTGGTTGCATATGATTGCTAAGAAAGGCGCTATTGTGTCTGCATACTCTGAAAGGAACCTGATTGGTATACCATCTGGACTGGAAGACCTGATTTGAGTTGTTTCGCAACACCTAAGATATCTACTTTTATGTCACTCATGCTAACAGCTGTTCTCGTTTCGAATTCTGGAATATTTACTTCATCTTCTTTCATGAAGGAATTATGGAAAACTGTATTTAGGAACTCCACTTTAGTGGCACCATCATTGGTAACATTTCCATCGCTATCATGTAGTGATGGTATTGACTGTTTTTTTGGCACTGGTGTACTTTACGTACAACCAGAATCTCTTTGGGTTTTCTGCCATATTTTGAGACAATGTTTCATTGTGGAAACTATTGAAAGCATCTCGCATTGATGTCCGCACTAAATTTGGAGCTTCCATGAAACTTAGCCAGTCTTGGGGATTTTGTGTTGTTCTGAATTTGGCATGCTTTTTTCATTGCTTTTGCAATAGTGCTCTGACGTGTTTTGTGTACCATGGTGGATCAGTCCCATCTCTTGTTAACTTATGTGGTATGAATCTATCTATTGCTGTCAATACTGCATCTTTGAATTTGAGCCATATATGGTCTACACTTACATACTTAGCTTGGAAGGAATGGAGACTCCCTCTTAGGAAGGCATCAAGTGAATTTTTCAAAAAATGGCTCTGAGCACTATGGGACTTAACATCTGAGGTCATCAGTCCCCTAGAACTTAGAACTACTTAAACCTAACTAACCTAAGGACATCACACACAGCCATGCCCAAGGCAGGATTCGAACCTGCGACCGTAGCGGTCGCGCGGTTCCAGACTGTAGCGCCTAGAACCGTTCCGCCACAAGGGCCGGCAGTGAATTTTTATCTGCTGTTAGATATATCTTGCGTTTATTTTTAGTGGTTTTGGTTGATATGGTTTTCTGCCTCGCTACAATGACCTTGTGTTCACTAATCCCTGTATCCATCATGACACTCTCTATTAGATCAGGATTATTTGTGGCTAAGAGGTCAAGTGTGTTTTCGCAACCATTTACAATTCGTGTGGGCTCATGAACTAACTGTTCAAAGTAATTCTCAGAGAAAGCATTTAGTACAATTTCGGAAGATGTTTTCTGTCTACCACCGGCTCTGAACATGTATTTTCGCCAACAAATCGAGGGCAGATTGAAGTCTCCACCAATTATAACTGTGTGAGTGGGGTATTTATTTGTATTGAGATTCAAGTTTTCTTTGAAGCGTTCAGCTATTACATCATCTGAGTCGGGGGGTTGGTAGAAGGAGCCAATTATTATTTTGGTACAGCTTTGAGTATAACCTCTACCCATAGTAATTCACAGGAACTATCTATTTCAATTTCACTACAGGCTAAACTACTACCAACAGACACAAACACACCACCACTTCAGCTTAACAGAATGAAGTGGTATCGGTTGATATGTTTGTGGATTTTCCGTCACCCATATTCTGTATACTGGCATGTCCCTGGAGATGAAAATGGGTTATATCTTTCCACAGAATAATCCATGGCCATTCATTGTTCACTTCCATGCGAGCAAGAAATTCCAGAGTGAACATCTATGTTGTTGCAGGTCAGCAGGAAGCGACTCCTGAACACGGGTGGTTTTGTATGGATAAAAATGCAGAATGTCTCACAGGATTTTATGCACTGTGTTCGCAGGTATGTCCAATGTTCAGACAATTCCCTGTGCACTACATGTTTGCATCCCATCACTTGACTCCTCCTGCACTGCACACGTCTTCGAAAGACACCAGATCAACGGCTTTCCTCCCTTTGCCACACTGCACTTCAAAAGAACCTGTCTTTTTAAATTTCATAGTCATTTCTCCAGACCCTTAGCAGATATCAGGACAATGCCTTTTTTCATGCTCTTGAGTGTCTAAAACTTCTGCAGGGCTATTAGAACACAGTTACTGTTCTTGTAAAAAAGCTTTACTAGCAGCGTGCAATCTTCATAGGGTCAGTCATGTTGGGTATTCCGAATGCAAACTGACAAACAGCTGTGTGTCGTGCATATTCTGATGCTTACAGCAGCATCTATTGGTCAAAATGTTGTTTTTCTTTTTTTCCCCCCCATGATGTTTCTTCCTCCATTAATACTATGCTGCTCAAATTTGGTGCCATTTTGAACAGTGGTCCTCTTTCTATAGTGTTTTGAAACAGGAACTGAAATTATGGTTACCCTGTTTATATTATGAACCTACTGAAACCTGTGTGGGTGAGAGGAAAGAATTATCAAGGGTCATAAAATTATGAAAAATAATGATGGAACAGTATGTAAGGCTCTCTGTCAGGAGTAAATAATTTGAGCATGTTAGGTCGGTTCACAACCATCAGACAAGCTCAAAACCTAATCATAATTATGCATCAAATAAATTACATAGAATTCATAATTTAGAAACAGTAAAGTGACACAAAATTAGGAATTACCAAAAATATGCTAGTGGATAATTAAACCAGAACCTTTCACTTTTTAACATTTCTACTGTACGTCCGAGTATGCTGATGTTACTCTAACTGCAAGATCACAAAAAAAGTTTTAATAGCATATCAAAAATGAAGCTCTTTCCAGTGTTCAGAAAAGCAGAGAAGTATAACGGCATAATGCTCTGAGTCCTTCCACAAGGTATGAGCAGATACCTCATCTTGCTGAGACCTGAAGAACACAGATGTGTGTTCAAGCTGCAGTATAATACAAAGACCCTGCTAAGCCACATTGCCGAGATTCTCCCAAATTTATCAGTGCTGAGAGTGTTTCTCTTGCAGAGAAACAAGAATCCTTTACACCAGAAAAAAAATAAATCATGTCTTGCATCAGACAGAATTTAGAATTCTCAAAAGCATAAACTGCAACTTGCAGCCACGAGCATCTCAGCCTCGGACATACAGCATATAGCACAAATTAGAAACAAATTACTTGCACAGTACTGCAACAAGGAACAACATCTGTTTGTGCATAAATTTAGGTAGGAAAAAAATCTGCCATACATATAGTTAATTTTGTTTTTATTTCAAGATAAATATTTACCAGATGAGAATAAACACTATCAAATATAGCCTAAAATAATAACAAATAAAATATAAAGGAAGAAAAACACTGGTTCATAAATCTGATCTAAAAAGATTCATCCAAAACTATTCATGTGCCATAAATAACAACACTCCAAACAACTGACATTGTATAAGAATTTGCAGCTTGTTTCTACCAGAGTGAAGCTAAATTTCATGAACCAGCCTCAAAACACAATTTTTAATGAATAGATAGAAATGAAAACTACCTTTTGAGGACCTGTAATGTGCAACAGAAATGTCAAGAAAACAGACTACGTGGAAATGTCTTTTATTATGCATACATAACTTCTGCATTAACGGAACATTGAAAAAACTAAAAAAATAAAATAAACGAAGCAAGTATTCCTGCTTTTTCTGGAAAAAGAAATCTACAATAGCATGGATTACAGAAATAAGAAATGAACTAGAAAGAAACGTCCTCAAAGGACCAGAAAGAACAAATATTCCTGTTTTTCTAGAAAAAGAAATCTATAATTGAGTGGATTACAAGAATATGAAATGAACTAGAAAGAATCATCATCAAAGAATCAGAAAGAGAACAAAATAGTAAATTCTGAAGGCTTTCACACAGTAGAAGAAATAATAAATCAGGAACACCATGGACAGAAGAAAGGAAAAAACAGTGTGAGGAGAAAAAAAAGAAAACAACAAAGAAGGAAGAGGAATTGAAGTTGTTGCATGATCTTAGTTGGTCAAGACGAAGATAAAACAAAGATAAATCTGACACTTAGTTTTTCAACAGATTTGATGTTGCAAGGTCCACATGTTGTAAACCTGCTGACTGGAAAAATCCACAGAAATAGCCTATCTAAATAACCTACAAACCCTATATAAGACAATACAACATAATGCACACAATTGTAAGAGAATAGATCACAGGTAGTAAACAAGTAAAAGCCTTTAATCTAATAAGATAATTAATTACATAAATGTGACACCTGCTGCCAATGGACGAGCAGAGCTCCAGGTTTTTCTTCAACAGCACAAATTTGGACAGGCCCAAGACGTGACACGCTGCCAACCCTCTCGATAGTATGCGCCAAATCAGCTTCAACAGCATGCAGGCAACATTCAAACTGCACACCAGGAACATCTTCCAAGTTTGGGACTGCTGGCAACCTATCACACAATCTGAATGTGTCATCTATAATTTTCGGATGGGTCACATTACAGATAAAGTCTTAGTGATAAAAACAGTGAGACCTAAGCCAACATTAAATGAAAATTAGAATCATGGCATAAATTATAGAACTAGCAAACCTCAATGGGAACATAAGGAAACATAAAACAGTGGTATGAATCATGAGAGTGTTGAACTTCTAAAAGGTCATTATAGGGGGAGCGGTAAATAACCAAGGACGTACAATGTCCAGACAATGCCTTCCGGTTGTAGTTAATAAAAATACAAAAACTTGTTTGTCATTGCAATTAGGACTTTATTTTTGTGAGTATAACAAATTATTAATCTCTCTTCATTTTGTTTTGCAGTTTCCATTTTCTCTTGGTCACACATTCTATCTCTATAGCTTCCTCCACAAACTGAATTTTTTATATTTCTGTCTACTAGGCCTTGTTGTTTTACCTATTTGAACCTCAGCTGTCTTCAATAACTTATCTCTCAAAGCTATCCATTTGTCTTCTACTATACTCCTTTCCCGTTTCAGTCAGCTATGGTCTAATGGTCCCTCTGAAACTCTTGACAGCCTCTGGTTCTTTCAATGGTCCCCATCTTCTTAATTTCATACATTTTCACAATTTGTTCACTTTTCATCAACAGTTCCTAACCAATAAATGACAGTCTGAATATATGTATGCCCCTGGAAATGTCTTGCAGTTTAAAATATGGTTCCAAAATCTCTGCCTTACAACTATATAATCAATACAAAACTTTCCAATGTCTCCAGGTCTCTTCCATCTATACAATCTTCTTTCACAATTCTTAAACCAAGTATTAGTGATGATTAAATTCTGCTCTCTGCAAAATTCTACCAGGTGGTTTCCTCTTTCATTCTTTTCCCTAGTCCATACTCTTCTACAATTTTCCTTTCCTTCTTTTTCCTACCATCAAATTCCATAGATAAATTACAATTAAATTTTACTCTCCCTTCTTTTATCTCATCGTACATTCTTGCAACCTAATCATCATCTGCAGAGATAGTTTGCATATAAACTTTTACTATTGCAGTGGACGTAGTTTCATGTTTATCTTTGTTACAATAATGCATTCATAGTAGCTTACTCGCATTCCTATTTTCTTACTCATTAGACCTATATAATTTTGTATTTACAACCGTGTACAGACCTGACCCAAAGTACTGTTCATCCTGACACCAAACTTCACTAAGTTGCACTATATTTAACATCAATCTACCCTTTCCTTTTTTAAACTTTCTAACCTACCTATCCAATTAAGGGGTATAACAGTCCACATGCCGACCCTAGAATAGTAGTTTTGTTTCTTTCTGATGACGACATCATCCTTAGCAGATCTGAATGGGAGGGTATTTTACTTCCAGAATATTTTGCTCAAGAGGATGCCATCATCATTTAATGATACAGTAGAGATTCAAGACCTCAGGAGAAATAATGACAATAGTTTCATCTTGCTTTTGGCCATTCATAGTACCAGTATAGCCAGGTCATGTTGTTTGGTTGATTGGGGGATAAGGGACTAAACAGCAAGGTCATTGATCCAGGGGTAGTCCCTTCATAATTAGTGACTCAGCATATTCTGATGATGAAAATACATAGGAGGAGTCAGACTGAAGCACTTGAAGCTGACAAAGAACTGCCAGAGAAGTGTGTGGATCAGGCCAGTATGGAGGTAAGAGCAGATGAGGGGTCTCCCAGGGCTCATCCAATGGTGGGAAAAGATCCTCCTCACATCTGATCCTGCCTGCCCAATCAATCACGAAGAAGTTACAGAGCACAGAATGTCTCTGAGTGAACAGATTCAGAACAAGAGAAAGTGAGAAGATTGCATGAGAAAAATGTGGGGAGTACATTCAAGGAGGAGAAGCAAAGATCCTGGCAGAGGGCTGCAGTGAAGCGCACTCCAACTGGTAATCTCATCAGAGGGCTGGTATTAAGAGGTCGATGCCTCTCATATGCAAAAAGAATGTGGTATGTTTGTTGACCAGGGAACTGTCAAATGGCAGTTACATAGGAGACCAAGAGCTGGTACTGTCGGAGATGAAGAGGTCTCACTTCAGCAAGGAGACTGTCTACAGGACTACTTCAGAAGACACCAGGGGCCAGACAATCTCCACGATAGACTGAGTCTGACAATTTCAGTGCCAGACAAACTGCTGAGCCTAAACCTGGCAATCATAGTCCAGCTGGTATGAGACCAAGGTACAGCAAATACGGAGGATAGTAACACAATCTGCACACCCAGAGGTGTGGGCAAGGAAACAGAGTGTGTTAACCAGGACTGTGCTACTAAGCCATAAACCTGGCAACCAGGTTAAGCTTCCACATGCAGCTAGTCTTTTGTTGGAAAATATGGGGCAGTCAAGTCAGCTTTTTAGCAGAGAGGAAGCCCAAAATAACTGTTCAATAACTTCAAAGCACTGGGTCAGAATGGACTATGGCATGACGACAGAATGTGTGACCCCTGTTTTTGCACTAGATAATTGGTAACCATGGGAAAGAGCACAAGCAGGCCTGTCGTATGGCAAATTGGAGCTGGCATTTAGCCAAGGCTACTGTGTGGGAGCTGTACCAAATGCAAAAGTTGTCGGCATTCAGTGCAGGAGTGACCAGCTGCCCAACAGAGGTCACTAGCTCACAGATGGCAAAGAGGAAGTGTGTGACACTCAAGGCAGAGCCCTGTGGAACACCATTCTCTTACTACCATAGAGAGCTGAATGAAGTGCCAACAGCCTGGTACGAGGTGCATTCAAGTTCTAACGCCTCCGATTTTTTTTCTAATTAACTACTCACCCGAAATCGGTGAAACTGGCGTTACTTCTCGACGTAATCGCCCTGCAGACGTACACATTTTTCACAACACTGATGCCATGATTCCATGGCAGCGGCGAAGGCTTCTTTAGGAGTCTGTTTTGACCACTGGAATATCGCTGAGGCAATAGCAGCACGGCTGGTGAATGTGCGGCCATGGAGAGTGTCTTTCATTGTTGGAAAAAGCCAAAAGTCACTAGGAGCCAGGTCAGGTGAGTAGGGAGCATGAGGAATCACTTCAAAGTTGTTACCACGAAAAACTGTTGCGTAACGTTAGCTCGATGTGCGGGTGCGTTGTCTTGGTGAAACAGCACACGCACAGCCCTTCCCGGACGTTTTTGTTGCAGTGCAGGAAGGAATTTGTTCTTCAAAACATTTTTTAGGATGCACCTGTTACCGTAGTGCCCTTCGGAACGCAATGGGTAAGGATTACGCCCTCGCTGTCTCAGAACATGGACACCATCATTTTTTCAGCACTGGCGGTTACCCGAAATTTTTTTGGTGGCGGTGAATCTGTGTGCTTCCATTGAGCTGACTGGCGCTTTGTTTCTGGATTGAAAAATGGCATCCACGTTTTATCCATTGTCACAACCGACGAAAAGAAAGTCCCATTCATGCTGTCGTTGCACGTCAACATTGCTTGGCAACATGCCACATGGGCAGCCATGTGGTCGTCCGTCAGCATTCGTGGCACCCACCTGGATGACACTTTTCGCATTTTCAGGTCGTCATGCAGGATTGTGTGCACAGAACCCACAGAAATGCCATCTCTTGAGGCGATCTGTTCAACAGTCATTCGGCGATCCCCCAAAACAATTCTCTCCACTTTCTCGATCATGTCGTCAGACTGGCTTGTGCGAGCCCGAGGTTGTTTCGGTTTGTTGTCACACGATGTTCTTCCTTCATTAAACTGTCGCACCCACGAACGCACTTTCGACACATCCATAACTCCATCACCACATGTCTCCTTCAACTGTCGATGAATTTCAATTGGTTTCACACCACGCAAATTCAGAACACGAATGATTGCACGCTGTTCAAGTAAGGAAAATGTTGCCATTTTAAGTATTTAAAACAGTTCTCATTCTCGTCGCTGGCAGTAAAATTCCATCTGCCGTATGGTTCTGCCATCTCTGGGACGTATTGACAATGAACGCGGCCTCATTTTAAAACAATGCGCATGTTTCTATCTCTTTCCAGTCCGGAGAAAAAAAATCGGAGGCCTTAGAACTTGAATGCACCTCGTATAACTGGTGGGATGAAAATCATTAGGGAGCCTTGAAAGCCCCAGTCATGGACGGTAGGTAAACTGTGATGGCGCCAAGTGATATCATACGCCTTACGTAGGTCATAAAAGACAGCAAGGAAGTGTTGACATTTAGAAAATGCCTGTTAGACTGCTGTTTCCAAATGCGCCAAATGGTCGGTTATGGATCATCCTTGTGAAAACCACACTGAAAGGGCAACAAAAGGCCCAGAGATTCGAGGGCCCAGCAAAATCCACGGTCAACAATCCTTTCAGGCAGTTTGCAGAGCACACTGGTGAGTTAATCTGTCGGTAGCTGTCGACAGATGTTGGGTATTTGCAAGGCTGAAGGATTGGCAAAATGGTACTATCTCACAACTGCAGAGTGAAGGGACCTTTGAACCAAACACAGTTAAAGATCCTAAGCAGATGCAGCCTTTGAGCAACATTCAGATGTGGGATCATCTGATTGTGAACTGACTCAGGGCCTGGGGCTCTATCATGAGACAAAGCAAGAGCCTGAAGCAATTGGAAGGTTCATAATATAATTCAAACTGGCAAGAGGGTGGAACATAGGTGGATGTCTTCAACTTGTCTCTTCTGCATTAGAAAGATAGCTGAATAAGAAAAAGGTGCCAACACTGATGGAAAGTGCATCACAAGGTGTTCAGAAGAACAGACACATTGGTAAAAATACCAACCTGAAGGTCAAAATCAACAGATATTTCAAGGCTCTTAAGACTATGGATCATGCCCTACACCAAGGATTAAGAGGTATACGTTCCCAGGAAGGAGATGCAGTGCTCTCAGCATTCCTTCTTACTGTTTTTAATTAGATAGCAAACCTGAGCATGAAGTCACTTAGTAGTGATACAATTTGTCTGCAAAGAATGTCACTGGGAACACTGCACAATTTTTCAGCAGCCCTGAGCAGCTATTGCAATGCCTTTGTTCCACCATGACAGTGAAGAGGAGCAGTAGAAAGGGGAATAGCAATTCTCACGGCATGGGAGATCACGTTGGATACATCATGCACAACCTTGTCGATGCAATCTGACAGGGGGCGAAGGTAACGGCAGAGACATACAACTGCAAGCTGGCTCTTCAAAGCACCGATTGTGGTAGTTGATCCAGCCGGTGATAGCAAGGAAGCAACAGGATCACTGTAAAGTTGTCACAGTCACATAGATCATCATGTAACAAGCAATGCAGTGAAGCCATGAGACTGGGGGAAGAGATCATTACATCAAGAGCTGGAAAGGTGCCATGGACAGCACTGAGTGCGTAGGAGTACCACTGTTGACGACACACAGTTCATGGTCAGTAAGAATCTGGTCAAGTTGATGGCCCCAACGAGATAACATGGTACTCCCCCACAGGGGGTGATGCGCACTGAAATCTGCAAGTAGGAGAAAAAAAGGGGAAAGTTGTTGGATTAAGGTGGTCAACTCAAAGTAAGAAATTGGTCTGCCTGGAGGTATGTAAACAATGTAAGTGGTGATTTCTGTGGTTGTCAGCACTTGCACTGCTATCACTTCCAACACTGTATGAAGGGGAACCCACTCACTGATCACATCTTTGCGAACCAATGTGCAGACATTCCAGGTGCCCTCTCAGGACCGGCGTGGTTCTGGACAGAATGCATGACAAAACCATGGAGCATTGGAGAATAGCCACCAGTGAAGTGTGTTTCTTGTAGAGCAATACAAATTTCTGAGAGGAGGAATTCAGATACTGTAGTTTTGGCTGGTGATGTTAATATTCATACAGTTCCACTGAATGATCACATTACAGGTGTTCAGGTGATGTGTGAAAGGGCCGTGAGGACTGTTCATGCCCCATTATTACTGCCTGTCAGCGATGGCAGTAAAACCACATCAATGAGCACCGGTTTGGAATTTGACAACATGGGGGGATATGACACCTCCAAGCTCACCGGAATAGCCTTGACCTGATTCTTTTTCTTCTTCTTCTCCTTCGCAGCCTTTTGTAGCTGGGATCTTGTGAGGGCCTATCCGCCCTGATGCCACTTATTCTGACCAAGGCCTCAGTTCTCCCCATGGGCACCACCCAGCCACAGCAAAGGCTATCTGGCACATGGGTCATTGCTGGGATTCCTGATGCCCTAGGAAGACTGGCATCCACTCCTTGGCATGCACAGGGAGCTAGCAGCTAAGGCATCAGCAGTGTGATCCCTGTGTTATCAGGGGGCTCAACTGAAAGGGTACATCACAACCGCCCATTTGGACTGGCTACTGTGTTGGCTTTGAAGCTCAAATAGGAGCCTAAACAGGTATTGTGTGCACATCATCTTTAGGTACTATTCAAGGTGTTTTTCCCCAGTCACTCCACATTACAGAAACATTTGGAAAATGAAGATCAAACCCAGAATGGGACCACAAATTACTTCAGCCAATAAGATGTGAATGAAAGAATATTACAAAAAAGGAACACAAAATCTACAGAATAGCCAGGTTGACATCAAAGGCTGCCATCATCAGAAAGTGAGCAAGATAAGGAAGGATAGTCAAACATGAGAGATTGGAGCACAGGAAACAAAGGGAGTGCTGCAATAAATTGAGCTACCATTCTTGCAATGTAGATATTCCCCCTAGGGGATCAAGGCTGCACTGGCTGGTGTTACAAGGTCACAACAGCCAATCATTTTGACTGTGATGCAAGCAACTACTGAAAAGGCTGCTGCTCCTCTTCAGGTATGACATGCTGTCTGGCTTCTCCACAGATTCCCCATCACTGTGGTTGCACTTACGGTATGGTTGAGGCAAGCAAGCAGGCCCACCTCAGCAAAGTCTGGTGTTCATAGTGGTAGCAAGTGTTGCTAGAAGTAATATATTTTTGCACACCAGTAGAATGATGAGAGAGCTATTTACAGACTGTGAATATGTTTTCACATCCCTTCTTAAAGACTTTCACTTTTTCCTTGATCTATCAAATAATCTCTGATGGAAATGTTTCAGTAAGTCAGAATGAAGTATACTTCAACCTCATACCAGCAATTTTCTTCTAACATGGAAATCTGAAATTGTAGCTTTGGAAGAAGCAAACATGATGGAAGAGAACATATACGTGATTAACTGCTGCACGCTGTTAATCTGAAATAAAGACATTTATCATAGCTAAAAAAACAGTACACACTTTTGCAGCAATCCATAACCCAAGGTCACATTACAAATTTCAGAACTAGGAAACTACTACTAATGCCCAAAAACTTCCTCCGATTCCTTTCAGTTTGTTGGTACTACAAAATAATACTATCTTTTTACAAAGACAATAAGTCTCATAGGTGGTGATACCCATAAATAGAGATAACTTTGAATAATAATTACACTGCAGACCATAGAAATATAATTAATCCAGTCTAATGGGCTGCATTCCTACCTTCCGAGAAATGCAGCACCACGCTCTGCAAACGAGTGAGTGTAGTCATCCCAGCTTTCAGTTAATGGAAATTTGTTACTGTCATCCAGAGAATGTCTCCCTTCATTAGCATAGCTGTGAGCCACTTGCATTTGAGCGGTAATCAGATCTCTACATTCAGTTAGAGGTGCCAGTCCTTCACTACACAAACGATCCACTTCTTCAAGAAGAGCACTTCGTCTTTGCTTTAAAGCATTTGTGAATGCTGCTGCTAGTGTGTCCAAAGCAAAATTGACATCATCTCTTGCCTGTTTGGCACTGTGTTTCACCTGTTAACAAAAATTATATTTGAGTAAACAATTGCTCCGTATGTGCATGCTGGGGAATGTACACAATATTCATTATATCAATTTACTTCCAAAACACAATGAAAATTAGTTGCTTTTACTATTTCACATGACAAATATATAAATGTCAAGATAGCAAGAGAACTTATACTGGGAAATAAAGGAAAAATATGCAAAATTCTGAGGTAAATTCCAGGATTACAATACCAGGAAATGAGTTACCATATGTTTAGAGCAACTACTGGGACAAACTACTGCAATCACGTTTTAGAGTTAAATATCCTCCCTTACAGCAGGGCTCTAACACATTCTTACAGCCCACTACCACCACCTTAGTCTCGACCTTTGCCTTCCCTTATCCCCACTCAACTCTGGCTCCTTTCCAGCTCACTTGATCTGGCCTACAGTTCACTCCAATTTACTTGCAACTGTTTCAGACTTCTCCCAATCCGTAGCTGAAATGATATACTGAATTCAATTTTGCACATCTTAACTGAAAACTTGAATAAACCAAATCTGTTCAGCTCAGAAACCAAACTAGTTCTTTCACCTGGTGATACAATTATTATTGCTAAACACCAATTGAGGAGATTGGAAACTACATTTTTTTAAAGCTGTTAACAATTCATTTTAATTGATTCAGCTTTATGTTCTTGATGAAACAATGAACACGGGATTAACAAAACAAAATACTTTTTTGTCTTATTCACAAAACTTTTGTTCTAACAGTGTGGAGTTCTATACTGATATAACTTTCGCATAGGAAGAAACTGTATGTGCGACTTTCAAGAAAGCCAAGAACAATTGGCAAATCAGTGTATAAAAAGAAGTTCAACTCATTTGCAAGTGTTCTATGGTATAACACTTATGCAGCTACAATGAGGAAAAAATTATTCATTCTTATTTATTCAATTTTTTACTTAAGCCCTAATAAAGGAGAGGTTAGTGAAGGAATGAATTTTCACTTTGCACTCAAACTGTCACCAATGAGGATCAGTATGAGGGGACTGGGCTCAGATTCCCACACGCACGCCACCCCCAGGTAAATAAGACATATACTTTGCACTTCATACCTAGTATCTATGAAATTAAAAGTCACCCAAAGAGGTAATGAACACACATTCTTTATGCAAGCCAAACAGATACTGCCTTATAGAATGAGATTTTCACTCTGCAGCGGAGTGTGCGCTGATATGAAACTTCCTGGCAGATTAAAACTGTGTGCCCGACCGAGACGAAAACTCGGGACCTTTGCCTTTCGCGGGCAAGTGCTCTACCATCTGAGCTACCGAAGCACGACTCACGCCCGGTCCTCACAGCTTTACTTCTGCCAGTATCTCGTCTACTACCTTCCAAACTTTACAGAAGCTCTCTTGCGAACCTTGCAGAACTAGCACTCCTGAAAGAAAGGATACTGCGGAGACATGGCTTAGCCACAGCCTGGGGGATCTTTCCAGAATGAGATTTTTCACTCTGCAGCGGAGTGTGCGCTGATATGAAACTTCCTGGCAGATTAAAACTGTGTGCCCGACCGAGACTCGAACTCGGGACCTTTGCCTTTCGTGGGCAAGTGCTCTACCATCTGAGCTACCGAAGCACGACTCACGCCCAGTCCTCACAGCTTTGCAGGCTGCTGCCTTATACATTGATTATGTTAAGTGGTGCACAATGAAATGAAATGCATTCACCACTGGTTACAGTTAATCTACAGTTTTTCTCCTTGAAGTCTGTTGCATAACATTTCTTGGTGAACTTGTTGAACCAAACTGGGTTAAAATTTTAAACTTTCAACAATATTGTCATGAGATGTGCTGCAGGAACGTATAGTACTTATTAGTGTCACTGGCTGCTATGTGCGAGTTGCCAGTTCATATCCAGTTACCAGCAAATATATGTTACTTTGTATTTATTATTTCTAGAAGGTTCTAATGTTAGTCATGTTTTCATATTCTGGGATACTCAATGTTTGTATACACATAGTAGCACTCTATGTTGGTGTCCATAATAAACATGCTTTTAGGGCTGTCTTGTACTTCACTGACGAGTATGCTTTCAGATTTGGACTTAATTGGGGGTATGATATGACAATAAAAGAAAGGTGGTTGAAACCTAAAACTGATAGCAGCAAAATTTCTGAAGAAAATTTAATTGTATATAGAAAGGACTGGCTAATGGGAAATGGAGGTAGTGTATTTGTTGCAACAGACAATGAACTCAAATCTACAAGATAGAAATTGGAGCTGCACGTGAAAGTGGGAAAGATTCAATATCAGTTGTGGGCATAAAATGATAACTGGATCCTTCCCTTGCCCACCAGACTCAGCTCCTTATGTAACCGAAAACTTTAGGGAAAATGTCAGTTTATTTGTACGTAAGTTCCCCAATCATACTGTAATTGTTGGTGGAGACTTCAATCATCCAGCAATCAATGAAGAAATTTGGAGTTATGTTAGTGGTGGGCATGATAAGACAACCTGTGAAACGTTACTAAATGCCTTCTCTGAAAAACATGTACAACAAATTCTTCAGAACCCCACTCATGATGGAAACATATTGAATCTGATGGCAACAAATAGATCTGATCTCTTAGAGGATGTCCACATTGAAACTGATATCAGTGACAATGATGCGGCTGCAGCAACAATGATTACCAAAGTACAAAGGACAACTACAACAAGCAGAAAGATATATATGTTCAGTAAACCAGATAAAAAATCAGTAGTGTCATATTTCAATGAGGAACTTAAACTTTCAGCTCAGGGCAGTAGCATGTAGAGGAACTATGGCTCATGTTAAAAAGTTGAACATGCACTGGATAGATATGTCCCCAAGAGAACAGTTCGTACTGGGAGGAACCCTCCATGTATACTGTCACTGTAAAGAAACTTCTAAGAAAACAGAGACTACTGCATAATAGGTGTAAAACAAAGTGTAAGACTATAGATAGAGGCTGAATGAAATATGTTTGGCTGTCAAGAGAGCAATGCTTGAAGCTTACAGTGACAATCATAGCAGAATAATGTAAAATTATATTTCACAAAACTCAAAGAAATTCTGGTTGTATGTAAAGGCTGTTAGTGGCACCAAAGCTAGTGTGCAGTCCCTAGTGTATGAGACAGGAACTGAAATTAAAGGTAGCAAAGCAAAAGCTGAAATGATTTACTCTGTTTTCAAATGTTCCTTTACAAAGAAAAACCCAGGAGAACTGCCTCAATTTAATCCTTCTACCACTGAAAAGAAGACCAAAATCAGTATTAGTGTCAGTAGGATTGAGAAACACCTGAAACAGTTAAAATTGGATGAAGCCTCAGGGCCTGAAGGAATCCCTATCAGATTCTATACTGTATTTGCAGCTTAGTTAGCCCCTCTTCTGAATATATAATCAATTGTAGATTGCTCGAACAAAAAATTGTGTCCAGTAGTTGAGAGAAAGCACAGGTCACACTTCTCTACAGAAAGGGTAGTAGAAGTGATGCACAAAACTACCATCCAGTATTCTTGACATCAATTTGTTGTAGAATCTTAGAACATATTCTTAGTTCAAACATAATGAAGTATCTTGAACAGAATGACCTCCTCCATGCCAACCAACACTGATCCCAAAAACACTGATCATGTGAAACCCTGGTTCAAGGCAGTCAGGTAGATACCTTCATTTCTCAAAAGCATTTGACCCAGTACCACATCTATGCATACTGTCAAAAGTTCGATCATATGATGTATCATGTGAAATTCATGACTGGATTGAGGACACTTTGGTAGGGAGAATGCAGCATTTACCTAGGACGCAGAGTCATCGCCCAGATGTAGAAGTAACTTCGGTTGTGATCCAAGGAAGTGTTTTGGGCCCCTTGCTGTTCCTGTTGTATATTAATGACCTCACAGACAGTATTAAAAGTAACCTCTGACTTTTTGCAGATGATGCAGTTATTTATAAGGAAGCTGCATGAATATTCAGTCAGATAATGATAATATTTCAATGTGGTGCGAAGTTTAGCAACTTGTTTTAAACGGTCATAAATGTAAAAATGTGCACATCAAAAAAGAAACAAAATAGTATCCTATGACTATAATATCAATGAGTCACTGTTGGAATCTATCAACTCATACAAATACCTGGATGTAACACTTTTCAGAGATATGAAATGGAATTATGACACAGGCTCCCTCACGGGTAAAAGCAGGTGGCAGACTTCGATTTGTTGGCAGACTACTGGGAAAGTGCAATCAGTTTGCAAAGGAGATTCCTTACAAATCACTTGTGTGACCCATTCTAGAATATTGCTCAGTGTGTGGGACCAGTACCAAATAGGACCAACAGGGGACATTCAATGTACACACAGAAGGGCAGCATGAATGGTCATAGATTTGTCTGACCCAGGAAAGAGTGCTATTGGGATGCTGAAGGAACTGGTCTGGCAAGACTCTGGAAGATAAGTGTAAACTAAGACCAAGTTTCAAGAACTTGCTTTAAATGACAACTCTAGAAATATACTACAGCCCCCTATGTATCAATCACACTGGGATCACGAGGACAGGGTTAGAATAATGTACAGCACACACAGAGGAATTCAAACAATTATTCTTCCTGTGCTCCAGACGTGAATGGAACGGGAAGATACCCTAATAACTGGTACAATGGGATGTGCTCTCTGCCATGCACTACACAGAGGTTTGTGAAGTATAGTTGTAGATGTAGATGTTTGGTGGAAATGACAGGTACTTTGAAACCTCTATATCAACGTGTCCCCTTAGGCAGTGTAAAAGCCGTTGAATACTTGGACAAGAAATGGAATACAAGCACTGCATATTTAGGAGATCAATGGATGCCAAAACAGCAGTAAGTCAACTGCACATCAGGCACCCAGCAGTGTTTTCCAGAGATGCATTTCAGTACAGAATGAAACAAGTGAAAGGTTTCAACAGAGTCGTCGAATACAACATACGGAATGATCTGATGTGTTTTGCAAATTTGTATTTGGACAGCACAGCTCAGCAGCGATTTGAGAACAGCAAAGAGAAGCTCAATAGCTGGGATAACTTCCGGGCCGTTCTGATGAAAACAATTGGTGACAATTGACAGCAAATCTGCTTAGCGAAAGAACAACGGAAGAACAAGGCTCAATTGTGCAGGGAAACAATACAATCATAGATGCAGAATTTTTTGCGCAATGCCAAGTCATTATTCTGAATATGACAGGAGCTGAGAAGAACACACACTCAATGAAAGGAGTCATACACCCTTCTCAATCTGTTTAGTGTATTCATCTCTTTGTCTCCCTCTACGATTTTTACCCTCCATGCTGCCCTCCAACACTAAATTGGTGATCCCCTGATGCCTCAGAATATGCCCTACCAACTGATCCATTCTTCTAGACAAGGTGTGCCACAAATTTCTCTTCTCTCCAATTCTATTCAATAACCCCTCATTAGTTATGTGATCTACCCATCTAATCTTCAGCGTTCTTCTGTAGCATCACATCTCGAAAGCTTCTATTCTCTTCTTGTCCAAACTATTTATCCATGTATAACTTCCATACATGGCTACACTCCATACAAATACTTTCAGAAACGACATCCTGACACTTAAATCTATACTCGATGTTAACAAATTTCTCTTCTTCAGAAACGCTTTCCTTGCCATTGACAGTCTACATTTTATATCTTCTCTACTTCGACCATCACCAGTTATTTTGGTCCCCAAATAGCAAAACTCATTTACTACTTCAAGCATTTCATTTCCTAATCTAATCCCCACAGCATCACCCGATTTAATTCGACTACATTCCATTATCCTCATTTTGCTTTTGTTGATGTTCATCTTATATCCTCCTTTCAAGACACTGTCCATTCCGTTCAGCTGCTCTTACAGGTCCTTTGCTGTCTCTGACAGAATTACAATGTCATCGGCGAATCTCAAAGTTTTTATTTCTTCTCCATGGACTTTAATTCCTACTCCGAATTTCTCTTTTGTTTCCTTTACTGCTTGCTCAATACACAGATTGAATAACATCAGGGATAGGTTACAACCCTGTCTCCCTTCCCAACCCCTCGACTCTTATAACTGCCATCTGCTTTCTGTACAAATTGTAAATAGCCTTTCGCTCCCAGTATTTTACCCCTACCACCTTCAGAATTTGAAAGAGAGTATTCCAGTCAACATTGTCAAAAGCTTTCTCTAAGTCTACAAATGCTAGAAACGTAGGTTTGCCTTTCCTTAATCTGTTTTCTAAAGTAAATCATAGGGCAGTATTGCCTCACGTGTTCCAATACTTCTACAGAATCCAAACTGATCTTCTCCGAGGTCGGCTTCTACCAGTTTTTCCATTTGTCTGTAAAGAATTCGTGTTAGTATTTTGCAGCCGTGACTTATTAAACTGATAGTTCGGTAATTTTCACATCTGTCAACACCTGCTTTCTTTGGGATTGGAATTATTATATTCTTCTTGAAGTCTGAGGGTATTTCGCCTGTCTCATACATCTTGCTCACTAGATGGTGGAGTTTTGTTAGGCCTGGCTCTCCCAAGGCTTCCAGTAGTTCTAATGGAATGTTGTCTACTCCCGGGGCCTTGTTTCGACTTAGGTCTTTCAGTGCTCTGTCAAACTCTTCATGCAGTATCATATCTCCCATTTCATCATCCTCTTCCAATTCCATAATATTGTCCTCAAGAACCTCGCCCTTGTATAGATCCTCTATATACTCCTTCCACCTTTCTGCTTTCCCTTCTTCGCTTAGAATTGGGTTTCCATCTGAGCTCTTGATATTCATAGAAGTGGTTCTCTTTTCTCCAAAGGTCTCTTTAATTTTGCTGTAGGCAGTATCTATCTTACCCCTAGTGATATACGCCTCTACATCCTTACATTTGTCCTCTAGCCATCCCTGCTTAGCCATTTTGCACTTCCTGTCGATCTCATTTTTGAGACGTTTGTATTCCTTTTTGCCTGCTTCATTTACTGCATTTTTGTATTTTCTCCTTTCATCAATTAAATTCAATATCTCTTCTGTTATCCAAGGATTTCTATTAGCCCTCGGCTTTTTACCTACTCGATCCTCTGCTGCCTTCACTATTCCATCTCTCAAAGCTACCCATTCTTCTTCTACTGTATTTCTTCATTCTTGTCAATCGTTCCCTAATGCTTCCCTGAAACTCTCTACCACCTCTGGTTCTTTCAGTTTATCCAGATCCCATCTCCTCAAATTCCCACCTTTTTGCAGTTTCTTCAGTTTTAATCTACAGTTCATAACCAATAGATTGTGGTCAGAGTCCACATCTGCCCCTGGAAATGTCTTACAATTTAAAACCTGGTTCCTGAATGTCTGTCTTACCATTATATGATCTAACTGAGACCTTCCTGTATCTCTAGGCTTCTTCCATGTATACAACCTTCTTCCATGATTCTTGAACCAAGTGTTAGTTATGATTAAGTTATGCTCTGTGCAAAATTCTACCAGGTGACTTCCTTTTTTATTCCTTACTCCCATTCCATATTCACCTACTATGTTTCCTTCTCTTCCTTTTACTACTACCAAATTCCAGTCACCCATGACTATTATATTTTTGTCTCCCTTCACTATATGAATAATTTCTTTTATCTCCTCATACATTTCATCAATTTCTTCTTCATCTGCAGAGCTAGTTGGCATATAAACTTGTACTACTGTGGTAGGTGTGGGCTTCGTATCTATCATGGCAACAATAATGTGTTCCCTATGCTGTTTGTAGTAGCTTACCCGCATTCCTATTTTCCTATTCATTGTTAAACCTACTCCTGCATTACCCCTATTTGATTTTGTATTTATAACCCTGTATTCACCTGACCAGAAGTCTTGTTCCTCCTGCCACCGAACTTCACTAATTCCCACTATATCTAACTTTAACATATCCATTTCCCTTTTTAAATTTTCTAACCTACCTGCCCAATTAAGGGATCTGGCATTCCATGCTCCGATCCACAGAATTCCAGTTTTCTTTCTCCTGATAACAATGTCCTCCTGAGTAGTCCCCGCCCGGAGGTCCGAATAGGGGACTATTTTACCTCCGGAATATTTTACCCAAGAGGACACCATCATCATTTAACCATACAGTAAAGCTGCATGCCCTCGGGAAAAGCTACGGCTGTAGTTTCCCCTTGCTTTCACAGCCATTCGGAGTACCAGCACAGCAAGGCTGTTTTGGTTAGCATATAAAGCCAGATCAGTCAATCATCCAGGCTGTTGCCCCTGCAACTATTGAAAAGGCTGCTGCCCCTCTTCAGGAACCACACATTTATCTGGCATCTCAACAGATACCCCTCCTTTGTGGTTGCACCTATGGTACGGCTATCTGTATTGCTGAGGCACGCAATTCTCGCCACCAATGGCAAGGTCCATGGTTCATGGAACATCATCACCAACTTGTAATCATACAAACCACAACCTCAGCTGCCTGCATAATGGGTATTGCCTCTGGGTTGCCTCTGGGTTCCTACGAGTGACATTGGCACCAATGAAGATTTAAATGGTATAGCACAGTGTAAATCATAAATTGCTAGCTCTGTTATAGCACCTGGTAATAGTGAAAGAACAAGGAGACAGTAAATAATGTAAAGAAACATACTGACACTGGTATTCTCTCAGAACTCAAGTACGAGGTCACAAAGCATATACAAAGGTATACATTTTGGTGCTCATGTTGCAGTCAACTTTCAAACAGGAATTCAGGGGCTGGATTCAGGTAAGGATGGAAGAATGTAATGAACCAAGCGATGCCAGTAAGGTAGATCCAAGTTCCAGGCACTGACCACCGCAGCCACTGACCGCATGCCAACACAACAACTTCAGCAATGACGGGCCACCTTCATGCTCCAAACCACTTCTGAAAGACAATGACAGTGACCACAGACATTGATGCTTAGCCTGAGTTGAACACTGCTGTGAAAATGATGATGTACCCACAACGCAGCCACCCTGACTGCTTCTTGACTGTCTAGCCTCTTGGCAGCTCTGCCATTCTAAGGGGCTAGGCAAAGATACTTGAGGCATATTCCAACTGGTAATCACAATGGGGGTAGGTGTCAGGGGACCAATGGCCCTAGTATGAAAAAAGAACCTGGCACATTGGATGATTAGGTAATCAATAGATGGTGATTGTGTAAGTGAGCAAGTGTTGGTACTTCCCAAAATGAAGAGGGAAGACCCCACTTTGGCAAGGAGATTGTTTATAGGACTAGCTTGGAAGGTGCCAGTGGTCAGTCGTACTCCAAGTTGATGGACTGAGTCTAGTGATTTAAAAAGCTGATGTGCTGCTGAGCCACAGATCTGTCAACCATAGTCCAATCAGAATGAGCCCAGGGCCTGGTAAATATGAAGTACAATAGTGCAATCCACACACCAAGAAATGGGCAAGGATACACAAGTGTGTTAAGCCTTTGCATGAATCTGGTCTTTAGGTGGCGAATATGGGGCAACCATGCCAGCTTTTTATCAAAAATACCATCTGAGCAACAACAGCCAAATGCTGGGTACACAAGTAGAGTTCTGAAGTGACATGAACTTTGGTACAACAACAGTGCATGATCTTCACTGGAGAAAACTGGAAGCCTTGCCAAAGAGTCCAAGTGAAAGCCTTTCAGGTGGCTCCTTGTGGCTGCTGTTGAGTTAAGGCTTCAGATTGGGAGCTATACCAAACACAAAAATTATCAACATAAAGCACAGATGTAGCAACTAACCCATTTATGGTGATAAAGAGGAGAATAACACTCAGCATAGGGCCATGAGGGACACTGTTCTTTAGGCCCATGGGGAGCTGAACGATGTACCATCTCTAAGCTGAAGTGATTTGAAGGATAAAAACTGATAACTGAAAATTGGTATGGAGTCTCAAAAGTCCCAGTCGTGAATGGTAAATAAACTGTGTAGTGACAAGCAGTGTCATACGCCTTATGTAGGTAATAAAAGACTGCAATGGCATTTAGAAAATGTCTGTTGGATTGCTGTTTCCAACTTAATCAGATGACTGGTTGTAGACCGTCCTATCATGAAACCACCCTAATAAGGAGAAAAAACAACCTGTGATTCAAGAACCAAGCATAATCATCTGGCTAACTTCCAGTTTGCAGAGCATACTGGTAAGGCTAATCAGTCAGTGGCTGACAAGGGATGTTGAGTTTTTGCCTGGTTTAAGGATTGCAAAGATGACACTATCTCTGTACTGTGAATCGAAGACTACTTCTAGACAGACATGGCTGAAGACCCTGAGTTGATGGAGTCTGTGAGTCAGATGTTGGATAATCTGATTTTGAATTGAATCTGGTCTCAGGCAAGATATGATTCAACAGCCTTAAGCAACAGCCAGTCAGTGAAAGATTGAGTATACAATTCAGATTTATGGGGAATAGGAAAATGTCTTCAACTTGTCTTTTGTGTATTCTGAAGGTAGCCCGGGTGTTGTTGTGTTGTTGTCTTCAGTCCTGAGACTGGTTTGATGCAGCTCTCCATGCTACTCTATCCTGTGCAAGCTTCTTCATCTCCCAGTACCTACTGCAACCTACATCCTTCTGAATCTGCTTAGTATATTCATCTCTTGGTCTCCCCCTGCGATTTTTACCCTCCACGCTGCCTTCCAATACTAAATTGGTGATCCCTTGATGCCTCAGAACATGTCCTACCAACCGATCCCTTCTTCTGGTCAAGTTGTGCCACAAACTTCTCTTCTCCCCAATCCTATTCAATACTTCCTCATTAGTTATGTGATCTACCCATCTAATCTTCAGCATTCTTCTGTAGCACCACATTTCAAAAGCTTCTATTCTCTTCTTGTCCAAACTATTTACCGTCCATGTTTCACTTCCATACATGGCTACACTCCATACAAATACTTTCAGAAATGACTTCCTCACACTTAAATCTATACTCGATGTTAACAAATTTCTCTTCTTCAGAAACGCTTTCCTTGCCATTGCCAGTCTACATTTTATATCCTCTCTACTTCGACCATCATCAGTTATTTTGCTCCCCAAATAGCAAAACTCCTTTACTACTTTAAGTGTCTCATTTCCTAATCTAATACCCTCAACATCACCCGACTTAATTCGACTACATTCCATTATCCTCGTTTTGCTTTTGTTGATGTTCATCTTATATTCTCCCTTCAAGACACCATCCATTCCGTTCAACTGCTCTTCCAAGTCCTTTGCTGTCTCTGACAGAATTACAATGTCATCGGCGAATCTCAAAGTTTTTATTTCTTCTCCATGGATTTTAATTCCTACTCCGAATTTCTCTTTTGTTTCCTTTACTGCTTGCTCAATACACAGATTGAATAACATCAGGGATAGGTTACAACCCTGTCTCCCTTCCCAACCCCTCGACTCTTATAACTGCCATCTGCTTTCTGTACAAATTGTAAATAGCCTTTCGCTCCCAGTATTTTACCCCTACCACCTTCAGAATTTGAAAGAGAGTATTCCAGTCAACATTGTCAAAAGCTTTCTCTAAGTCTACAAATGCTAGAAACGTATGTTTGCCTTTCCTTAATCTGTCTTCTAAGATAAGTCGTAAGGTCAGTATTGCCTCACGTGTTCCAGTATTTCTACGGAATCTAAACTGATCTTCCCCGAGGTCGGCTTCTACTAGTTTTTCCATTCGTCTGTAAAGAATTCGTGTTAGTATTTTGCAGCTGTGGCTTATTAAACTGATTGTTCGGTAATTTTCACACCTGACAACACCTGCTTTCTTTGGGATTGGAATTATTACATTCTTCTTGAAGTCTGAGGGTATTTCGCCGGTTTCATACATCTTGCTCACCAGATGGTAGAGTTTTGTCAGGACTGGCTCTCCCAAGGCCGTCAGTAGTTCCAATGGAGTGTTGTCCACTCCGGGGGCCTTGTTTCGACTCAGGTCTTTCAGTGCTCTGTCAAACTCTTCACGCAGTATAGTATCTCCCATTTCATCTTCATCTAGCCCAGGTATAAAGACAATAACAATACTGTCATAAAGTGGGTCATGAGGTGTTCAAGAACCAATGCATTAGTACAAATACCATGACAAAGAAGGAAACCCAGAACAGCTGTTGATCTTTGGTGGCCCATTAGACTACAGAGCTTGGCCCACACCTGGGTAGAAAGTCACTGCTTACAGTGTCTCCGGCAGGTAATGGGTCTGTGAAGGATGTTGCTTGAGATATCACTGGGCCCTTCGAAGTCCTGGATAGCTGTTACAATTTTCCTTGGTCTATCATGCCAGTGAAGGGGGCCTTAATAAAGAGCATAGCAGTTCTGTTACCAATGATTATTGCAGTGGAGACATCTCTGTCTACCTCCTCAGTACAGTCTGATGGAGAGGGGACAAAGGTGACTGAAATCCAGAAGTGGGTACCTCATGGTATGTAAGTGCTCTGTTTGGTGGTTAATAGACACAGAAACTGGTAATCACTGGGGTGGTTAGCACTTGCACTGCCTTCACTTCCTACGTAGTACTGAGGGCTATCCATTCTCTGATGACATCTGCGTGAAACATGTAAGGATTCTTTTGGGGCTGCTATGGTTCTGGCAGAAGGCACAGTGACCTCAAAAGGTTGGAGAATGATCAAAGGTAAAATGCATTTCTTGGTGCGCAGATCATGGAAGAAGAGGACATTCATGGTTGCAGTTCTGGCTAGTGACAGTAATATCCACTGCAGTTCCATTGAATTATCTTGTTTAGGATATACTGGTTAGGAGTGGAGGGGCCAAGGGTCACTCTTTTACACTGGTAAGGACAGAACATCACTGATAAACTAAGGTTACATTTGGGGGGAGGGGACAGTGATCTGATGCTTCTTGTGTCACTGGTGTATTCTTCATTTGTGGTTTCTTCTTTTTATCCTTAAAATACTTGGAAGAGCTTATTCACTGTGAGCAAAGAAATGGGGAGATTCAGGCAACTCAGTGCCCTGCAGTCCACCGCTCCTTCAGTCACAGGCTGATGTTTTGTTGCTAGTCTGAAGATTTCTGGGAGAGCATTCTCTAAAGGAAGCTCTGTCACTGGTAGACACCAGTGGAGGATGTTGCACCTCTAGTTGGATGTGGGGAGTTGAAATCTCTGTACATGGTGCTGCAGGAACTACAAGAGAGAGCGAGCCCTACTCCCACCTTGAGCTAATTTACTTCCGCAACTGCCAGAAATCAACATTGAGGGAATGGAGGGAATAAGTACTCGAAGTACTGCCGATGACCTGGCCACAGTATTGGCAAAATTGCATACTGCTGGGACAAAACGTAGGCAATCATACATCTTCCAGGCTTCAAAATTTGAGACACATTTGGAGGCTTTAAATTCCTGGATTTTACATTCCTTGATTAAGCTAGCAGACTTTTGGAATCAAGGAGTGTGACTGTCTTTTCAATTGACACAATGCTAATGGTTCATATGTGGAGGTTTTATGAGGTAGATGACTACAGTCTCCATGAATTGGGTTGTTCATACACTGGGAAGACATGGCTGATGTGTCAGCATTTAAAGCACTGTCAACAGGTGTGGAAAATATGGTTTCACTTCACACTGGTAGACAGTGACCTTAACTTTCTCAGGAAGCGAATCCACAATAAAAGTGAGGATGAACGCTCCAGTGTCAGTTTTGTTGCATGGGGGTTTGACGTATGTGATGTATGAAGCAGACCGTTCGCTTCTCCAAGTTTTAGTGTAATTTCTCATCCATCTGCAGAATTACGTCCTCATGAGAAATTAAACCCTCACAATGTTCAGGTTTATATGGCATGTTAAGGTGAAAGATATGTCACCAAGTTTCTTTCAAGAGATTAACACTCCGGACTGGATAGGAGACAATACTTATAATTACGATAGAACCACTTCATAGTTTACTGAGGAAGATTTCTCCAAATACAATTTTGATATTATATGTTCAGATAGGAAGTGTACAGGATTTTTATATTAACTATTTTTGAAAGAAAATTACTGGAATTATTGATAACTTGTTGACTACTGTTCCCCATAATTGCCATCCTGTTCAATTCATGTGGTGAGCCAGGATGCAAGCTCCTTTATACCCAGCTCGTAGATCTCTCCCACCAGTTCTTCCCCCAACTTCAGAACCTCTTTCTGCACCTGCTCGACGGTTGAAAATTTAATTCCATTTATATGTGCCTTTAGAGAGGTGAAAAGATAATAATCTGAAGGCACCAATTCAGGGGAACACTGGGGTGGTTCAAAACATCCCAACCAAATGAGTCCAGGCTAAGGTTAAGGCTAAAGCTGTGGAAAGGTGGTCATTGTTGTGCAACAAGCACACTCCTCTTGTCAGCACTCCCCTCCTTTTGTTTCGAATGATCCTTTTGAGGTTTTTGAGGGTCTCACAATATTATTGTGCATTGACGGTCTCCCCAAGGCAGAAATTCAACTGAAATTATGCCTTTTAGGTAGCAAAAGACTGCAGCAATATTTTTTTTGCCTAAAATTGTGGTTTTGAATTTTTTGGCAGATGCAGAACTTTTGTGACATCACAGTGACAACTGCCTTTGTATCAGGAATGTAATGAGCCATCCGAGCTTCATCTTCAGTCACAATAGAGCACAGAAAACCCTCATCTTCCAGCTCAAGAAACTGTCAGACGCTACTAACCTGATTTTTTCTTGTGCTACTATGTGAGTTGTTTTGGGACCCATCCTGCACACAGTTTCTGGTATCCCAGTGTTTCTGTGAGTGTCTCATATAACAGAGTTACGAAGAGTTGCAGAAAAATCACAGAAATTTCATCCACTGTCAATCAGCAGTCTACACAAACAGTTTCCTCAATTTTTTGCACCAACTTGTATGTCAAAATGGAAGTTCTTCCAATCCTATGCTCATCATTCCACTCCTATGTTTATCATGAACATTTGTTCTGACTCCACTAAACTCCCACTACCACTTAAACACACACAGACTGTTCATAACACCTTCACTGCAAACCATTTTGAAATGTGAAAAAATTTCAGTAGGTGATACTCCTTCCACGAATAGGAAGCAGATGACAGCACATGACTCCCACTTGACAGGATTTCTATCTTTCATGCAACTGAACACTACAACATGAGTTTATGTACAATCATGTTACTGTGATCTGGGTGTGAATCAGGAACTAAGAGGAGTATGTTTCTGCAGTTTGTTCAGTTTTACGTTCCTCCCATGGCATGGCCAAGGAAGGAAAAGTTCTTGGGGATATAATAATCAGAATTTAACAATGTAATATAACCAGAATTTAAGCATGCAAGTCTGTCAGGGATGACAGCCAGTATTTTACCAGTTGGTAACTTTGGTCATTTCGTGACACCAAACTTCTGCTTTAATGCCTATTCTGGTCAAGAGCTCTCTCCTTGGGCATCACCCAGCCTGAGCAACGGCCATCCGACTCTATGTCCACTGTTAACAGCTCAGCCATCAATAGTGCAGTCTCTACTTAGGCACTGTTTGGGTACCTTATGACCTGCCATAATGACTGTCTACCAGGCTGTGTAAGAGGTGACTTTACCTGCACAGCTTGCTGTTCTCTTAAAATTTTTGAAAAAAAAAAAAAAAAAAAAAAAAAAAAAAAAAAAAAAAAAAAAAAAAAAAAAAAACTTTGGATGTGAGTCCACTGAAACGAAAATGGGGAAGAAATGAGAGATGAACCATAATCAGTGTCCTAATGACAAGAATGAGAAAAGATACAGTCAGAGAGTAAGAGTGCAGTGCAGGGAAGGAAGAAGTTCTGCAACTGCTAAGGACCCCATGTTGTCATGCACATACTAACAAGTGAGTTGTGAGCCCCCCAGGAATTACTGAAGTATTAGTCTCAACTACGACTTATTTTAGTAGCTCTGTGATGACAGAAGGCTAAATCTTGAATGCCAATGGAGGTCACTTGTCTCAGTCTTCTGGGCTCATATGGAGACTACTAATCCTCATAATGGTCTCCCACATTAATGTGGACTCTGCTGATTGGCTATGTTCAGAAACAGATGTCACAACTCATCTTACACTCTTGAGTAATTTGTCAGTATTTGGCCCATTCTAGGCTGTATTCCTATCTGCAGTGGTCAGCATTTTAAACTTCAGCGTTGGACGCTCGCTCCACATTACAAGGCAGAAATCCTCACATAATCAATGGACAAGCAGTCTTCATATACAAGCTGAATACACTGGAATGGCTGCATCAGCAGCTAGATGGATCACAATCATAAAATAATCTCACAACGAGATTTTCATTCTGCAGCAGAGTGTGCGTAGATATGAAACTTCCTGGCAGATTAAAACTGTGTGCCAGACTGAGACTCGAACTTGGGACCTTTGTCTATCACAGGAGTGCTTCTGTGAAGTTTGGAAGGTAGGAGATGAGGTACTGGCAGAATTAAAGTTATGAGCAGGGGCTGTGAGTCGTGCCTGAGTAGCTCAGATGGTAGAGCAGTTGCCCATGATAGGCAAAGGTCCCGAGTTCGAGTCTTGGTCTAGCACACAGTTTTAATCTGCCAGGAAGCTTCTTCTAAGCACTGTTGGATCTGCTAGATGTGTCCAGTTGGGAACTGTTCACTTGAATGCTGATCGACCACTTCCTACTAAGCAGTGCCAATGAGGAGGCAGGAGAGCATTTATGGATGGTGAAGGTTAACATCATAGCAGTGCTCAAGTATGGGCTTTCAGAAATTTCAGAAGGCACTGTTCCTCTACCTGTACAAGACTCTCAACACCTGGGCAAGTTCGTCACAGAGCGCCACAGTGTCATGTGTATTAAAATACATATACAGGAAGAAAGGCAGGAAGAGATCTTCTTCTTCTTTTTCTTCAGCACTACAGCCTTTGGCGAGCCTTGGCTCCTGAAGCTATTTGCCTCCATGCTTCCCAGTTTTTGCAGCTCTTTTCCATCCGCGACTCCCATGCTGGTGAGATGATCCATTACATCATCTGTCAGTTTTCATACTTCTAACCACATGTTACTAGTAGTTGAACTAGGGAGTTATATATTAGAAGCTTTGTTCTTCTTGTAACAAGGATGTTTCTGGAGAGTTGTAAATTTGTGAAGTAAACTATGTTCCCTGCTCGTACTCTTTCCTTCATAGCTTTTCCAATACTATATTATCGTTTGATATTAAGGCTCCCAAGTAACTAAAAGAGGACACTCTGTTGAAGCATTTCCTATTTACATTTAGATCTTTAGGGCTCTTCTGGGCTCAGTGTGAAACTAGCACATATTTTGTTTTTATTTTCATTTACTAAGAGGCTAATTTTTTATGCTTCTGTTTCGATTATCAGGTAGGTTTCTTTAATTGTGTTGGCAACTTCTTCCTAATATTGAAATTTCATGGCATACATATACATCTGATATGTTTTCATAAATATGGTGCCTATTTTATTGATCTTATTTACTATGCTGTAAAAGGTGTAGTGATTCGAGAATTTCTGCGTAAATTCTAGAACCACTCAGCCTTCTACCATCTCGAATACACAATATTCTAGATACGAGTGTGTGATGGTAAAATCCTACCTACTGCATGTCACATGTTTGTGTGTGAAAGTTTAAAGTCAGTCACCAGAAGAAAGCAGACGCGGCAGTCAAACGGCACCGACAAGTACTTGTCGGCAATCCATGGATGTTTTAGAGGAAGAACCATATAGTTTTTATGCAGCTCTGTGCCTATTGTATCATTGACTATTGTTATGTGAAAGAAGAACAGCTGAAAAAGTAATCTTGAAAATTCTTCATCCAGCCTCGTTAGAGGCAAGACCTATTTTATGATTCATATGAAGTGGAGTCATGGTTATTAAGCTGACTCTTTTATAAATGTAATTAAATTTGTTTCTAATGTTGGACAGAGCGAGTGACTTACTGGAAGTCATATATGTATGTGGAAAGTGAGAATTTTATTCTGTATGGAGTTCAAATATACCGTTGGTTGATGAAAAGTAAAGTTCGCGTATCTACTTATTTCACAAGTGGAGGGAGAGGCTTAAATATTCCTGTACGTAGCATCATTCTACGGGGAAGAAGTCAAGAGAGTTTTCCAGCATCCAGCTAGCCAGCCAAGAAGATCGGCTGCGAATCTCAAGTAAGTCACCTTGTATAGAAGAAGTGGGAAGTTTGTACGTCTACTTCACACTTTAAATCAGCTTCAAAAATGTTATAACGCATTGACCTGTGTAAAAGGACCCAAGAAAATGGGAATTTTAAGTAAAACACTAGAGAAAAAGTTGTTATGTGTTGCCCTGGCAACCAAACATAACACGACAAGGGATTTACTCTCAGACATTGGAATACGTTTAAGTATCCAATGAAGCAAAATTTGAATGAAAAATGGTGAAGACATGGAAAATTCACAACTATAAAACAGTAAAGAAGATTTTGACACATTTGTCTAAGAAGAAATACGCATAGAACACTTCAACCAAGAAAATCCAGTACGGGGAGTATACAGCTCTCACACACACCTTGGGGACGGGGACACAGACACGGAAACTAACCTACATCCGAAGCTGCCGGCACCAGCTGCTGTTCACTGGTGCTGACCTGCCTCTACATTCGCTCACCTATGCAACGAGACTTCTACGCTGAGTGAAAGTGAAACAAAACTTCATTACTTTAGTACGAAGTGGTACATACTGTTGAGTGAACTTTTATTTGTGTAATTATCATATTTAAAGTTAGTTTTAACTAAGATTACGAGAGCTAAAGCATTTAAAAGTATGGAAAATTTACAACATGGAGAAACTCAAGACCCATCTATGGCTATGAGAGTTACCAAAGAAACACCTGACTGGGCTGAGTTGGTAAATTTAATCAAAGCTCAAAGTTCAACTCTAAGTAAAAAACTAGGCTTGGTAAATTCTCAATTAAGTACCCACGGTGAAGTTTTAAATAGTCAAGTGACAAATTTAGGTTTTCTAAATGCCAAAGTCAACTCGCAAAGCAAAGAATTTAGTAATCTATGCAAAGGCATGGGTGCTCTTAAAACTGAATTTGATGCCTTAAATAGTCTAGTAGAGAATTTAAAAATAGATTTCAAGAATGAATCGACTAATTCCTAAACCATTCATGTAAATCAAATGTTTACTGACTTTAGTCAGGAACAGAATAACAATTTCCAAGATTTACCAAAAAGCTTAGAATTCAACATTAAGGACAGATGTAATAATGAGGAATCCAAAGTTAACGAAAAGTTAGGATCTTTTGAAAATGTGTACAATATTAAGTTTAATGCTGTAAAGCAGGGATTCAATACTTTGAAAGAGAGTGTAGACAAGAATAATGAATTAATACCGATTAGTCAATCGCAAATTACAGGTGTCAGTACATGAGTAGATAATGCAGAGAGAAATTTCAAAAAAAAAAACGAACTCTGATGCCATAAATGTAAGTAGTTTGGAGAAACAATTTGAAGAAATTATATATCGAAAAGTTACCGAAAGAATAACCTCTTGAAACGTATCGCCTATTCTGTCTTCCGAACTGAGTGGTACCAGGAAGGGTACAGGTGGCTTGTGGAGAGAACTCAAGCTTGTCCAGGATAAAGTAGCAAAAAGGGTAACGTCACTAAGGTGGTGTTAACCGGTGAAGCTGTGACTGATTTGCAGTGGGGGGGCTAATTCAGGGTTAACAAGACAATTCCCTAAATTTAAGCCGGATGGAGATGTACATCCGACCCATTTCTTAAAAAGGTTTGACCAAGCCCTACCTAAAAATTGAAGAGATTACAAGAAGAAGATCGAATTTGCAGTGGGGTACCTTCTAGGGGAAGCCTCAGAATGGGGAACAGTAAATATTGGGAATTTTTCTTCTTGGGAGCACTTTCAAAAGAAATTTAAAGAAAATTACTGGTCTGCCGGGGCACAAGAAAAGTTAATATCAGATCCATGGAACCTGGGCAGAGACACCTATCCCCCAGGGACGTTAACATTCTGAGTTTACGGGCGAATTGACGACAGCTGGATCCCGAGCTGTTTTCGGCGTTTCTTCCAAAATAGTCCTCCTGCACCGAATTCCTTTAAAATCTTAAACTATTCTGTCATCTATCCTTTAAAATTTAGAACTATCCTGGAGTCTTATTGCTTAGAAAACAGAATATGACTATAAAACAGAGAACAACTTAAGAAAATCACCAAAAAGAAGTGATATCCAGACAAAATAAGCCGAATAGATTATTATATTTAAATATAATATGATGTGGCTAGTTAAACAACTGTGATACCGAAATGTATAGCTTTTCTATTTTGTATAGAATATTTTATACCTTTAATGAGATGTGGTATAGATGGGATGGTTTGTATAAATTTTGAAAGGGGTGGGTATTGTAGATAAGAGCATGATTTACATGAACAGATAAATCATGACTAACACAAACAACCCTCACAAACAAGGGTGCATGATTCTCCACCATTTGCCGTTTCCATAGGGTGGCTAGAATTTCCTGGGGGACCTCGACGGTGAAGGTGGGGCAAGTCCGTTCTGTAGGACACGATTTAACACCAAACCTCCTCCAGCGTCTCACTCAAGTACCTGAGAAGTATCTTCTTTCTCTTCTTCGATCCTAGCATCCACATCTATCTTTTCCTTTCTTACTTCTCATTTGAGGACCTGTCTATTTTTTCCCTCTTTCCATATTCATAAACTTCTATCACTGAGTCCTTCCTTATTTCCATAGTCTCTAATAATCTACATCTTATCTTTAGATAAGAAGGCTGAAGAATCAGACTGCACGAACACACATCCACATATACACAAGGATACACTTAGACACAAATATACAATTACAGACTAGAAAGCCTGTCACAATATGTGAACCGCCAAGTGTTGTAGGGGAAAATGTGGGTAGGTCTAGAAATATGCACACATATATAGGAAGCTATGATGGTTCTACAACAAATATACAGAAGAAAAGGTGTATATAAACTAAGAAAGAGGCATGAACAAAGAGAGAAAACGAAAGCTGGAGAGAACGTTAACCATGATGATGAACAAGAAATGTCGGTATAATAAATAGTCTAATGAACTGAAGGATAGTGGGACATGAATAGTATATGTTGACATAGTATCTATTGAAAGTATAGAAGTTCATAAGTAGAGGAGGACTCTAGGGAGTAAATGATGTATTAAAGAATAAATGTGAGGCTTAAGATGGAGTTATATCTTTACCAGAAAATACTTTGGAATGACTCCTTACCCTCTCCCTTAAAACCCACATCCTTTCGTCTTTCCCTCTCCTTCCCTCTTTCCTGATGAAGCAACCGTTGGTTGCGAAAGCTTGAATTTTGTGTGTATGTTTGTGTGTCTATCGACCTGCCAGCGCTTTCGTTTGGTAAGTCACATCATCTTTGTTTTTAGATATAATTATGTTATACATAGAAATGTATACTAGGGTAATGAACCGTGAGGCCTACTCAGAAAGGATAAGGGGAGCATACCAAGCATTCACTAAGTATATAGGGCAGGCATACCCACGTGGAGGTAGGACGACCTGTGGGGGGAAAAAAGGAGGGGGGCTGTTTTATAAGGGGCGTACCTACCAGAATGGAAAGAGGAAGTGCTCTCATAAGGTCAACCCACTAGTAAGAAGTGGTCCTAGGAGAAGGGAACAGCATTGTTACAAAAGTTACAAATTTTATAGGAATTATTCTGGAAAATATAAATTCTATGAACGACTAGCATTATTATGTTTTGTAGAAGTAAATGAGTGTCAAAAGAACACTTTTATTTCACCCAGAGTCCCTCCAAGTTACATCTAATGAAAATAGTACATACTAGGAAAAAGGTAGTACAAAAAGGTAAGAATGGAAAATAGATTACTCATGCATCATAAACACCTGAAGTTTTCGAATGAAAAAGAAAATAAAGAAAAGAGATAAAGTCCTCACAATTCCTCAACATTAGAAAAGCTGACTCAAACCTTGAGTGAATGCTCATGTCTTAATGTTAACGTAAAATAAGAAAAGAATAGAGAAACAATGAGAGAAAGATTGTTGTTATAGAGAGGAGAGATACGTATACAAACCTATGTAAAAAAAAGTATATTGTTAAAATATGAAATGTTATTATGAATGATATTACTTGCATAATGAATATGTATGAAATATCACATGTTCGATCTGAGAGGGGTGGTTGGTTGGGGGGGGGGGGGGGGTGATATGTAGCGATTCGATAATTTCTGTGTAAATTCTAGAACCACTCAGCTTCCTACCATCTCGAACACACGATATTCTAGATATGAGAGTGGGATGGTAAAATCCTACCTTCTGTGCGCTAAATGTTTGTGTGTGCATGTTTAAAGTCAGTCGCGAGAAGAAAGTAGACGTGCCGGTTGAATAGCACCAACAAGTACTTGTCCGGCAATACATAGATGTTTTAGAGGAAGAACTGTGGAGTTTTTAAACAGCTCTGTGCCTATTGCGTCACTGACTATTGTTATGTGAAAGAAGAACAGTTGAAAAAGTAATCTTGAAAAACTCTTAAGCCAGCCTTGTTAGAGGCAAGACCTATTTTATGATTCAAGAGGCTTAAATATTCCCATATCTAGTGTCATTCTACGGAGAAGAAGTCCAGCAGCCCAGCTAGCCAGCCAAGAAGATCGGCTGTGAATCTCAAGTAAGTCACCTCGTATAAAAGAAGTGGGAAGTTTGTATGTCATATGTTTGTATGGCACCAAAAACATAAGAAGAGCTATATTGAAGACAGTGAAGAGACTATCACATTGCTTCACCCCTTTATTGAAGACAAAGCTTTCACTTGTCATGTTAACTATTTTTACTTTAGCTCGTTTGTCACTGTCAATTTTAATTACATTTATTAGCTTGGCACATATAATAGCTTCCCTCAGCACTCTTGTGTATTTCTTGCGAGTTTATGCTGCCAAAGACTTGTTTGAAAGAAATGAACAGGAAATGCAGATCTATATTATGTTCACAGAACTTTTCCATCATTTGTCTTATCACAAATATTTGATTAGTTGTTCCTCTGTCTGGCCTAACACCATACTATTGCCAAAGTATGCTTTCTGCGCACTTTTCATTCAGAATACTCGTTAACTACTTATAAGTCAGGCTAACAATGTTATACCTATGTAATTTTCACATGCTGTTCTATCTCCTTTCTTATAAATGGGTACTATTATTCCTGTTTTCCAGTTATCCTGCATGGTTTTAGTTCACCATATGTCTGACATTAGTATGCACAGCTCCTTTACTAAGCACTTCCACCACATTTTATTAATACAGAGCTGTCATCACCAGGGGCTTGAATGTGTTTCATCTTATGGATATTCAGAGGAACCTCTTGCAGCATTGGTTTTCTTACATCATTTTTGCTTCTCGCTCCCTTTTTCTTCCTGTGGGCCTGTCTATTCTTCTTCTAAGCTGTTACTTAGTGCATCTTTGAAGTACTCTGCCCACAACCTTATCTTTTTCCCATCTACATTCGAGCATGCCTTTATTTTTGGCTCACATACACTACTTACTTTCCTTAAAGCATTACGGGACTTTCTTATTTCACTCTGTTTCTTTGGCTCTTCTAGTTCTTGGAATTTGTTCTTGGTCCACTGCTTTTTTTTTTTTTTTTTTCCTTCTCTTGCACAGTCTGTTAGCTCTTTTCCTTTATTCTATATATTGCTCCATGTTATTTCTTGTTTTTCTTTGTAACAATCCCGTTCTTCCTCTATTCTTTTTCTCTATTGCTAACCTGCAATTTTCTTCAAACTATCTTCAGATTCTTCTATTTCTTCTCACGCCCATTATTTCTTCTTATTAGTGGCTTTTTCAATCCTGCTCCACCTCTGAACTACTCCTGCTGGTGGCGCTTCATTACTCAAGTTCCCACTTAGTGTTAGTACATATTTTTTCATTTGAATAGGAATTTTAAGTCTGCCTAAATTCCAATTCATCCTATTGTTCTGTTCTGCTGCTATTTACCCGTGATAGTTTCTCTCTCAAGACTGATTTTGTCACATAGTGATCCGAGTCATACTTGGTCCACAGCAGCTCTGTAGATCTACGAGGGTTGGAACTTAAATAGAGGCAACTATTTATTCACAACCGGCAGAAAAAAGTTACAGGTTTGCTACTGTTACTGTCCTTCAAAGTAGTCACCAGCATTGTGTAGAACCCATTTCCAGTGATGTGGAAGGCGTAGTATACCATTAGCAGAGCCTGTTCTGTTGATGGTGCAAATGGAGCGGTCCACTGCCTGTCGAATCTATGGAACAGTTCTGAAGAGAATTCCACCGTCAATACATAGTATTAATGCTCGTTTTTGGAGCATCACTTGCTACCAGCTTTGCGAAAGAAGCAGCGACACTTACTGCACAACCCACCCATCATTTTGCACAACAATGTGCAGGCGCATACAGCACAAGCTGTGGCTGCTCTGTTCGGTCGATGGGACTGGGAAGAACTGCACCATCCACCATACTCCCAAGACTTAAGTCCTTGTGATTGTGATTTGATTCTGAAGATGAAGGAACCACTTTGTGGCATTCACTTCAGAACTGTTCCAGAGATTCGACAGGCAGTAGACCGCTGCATTCGCACCATCAACAGAACAGGCTCTGCTAACGGTATACTATACCTTCCACATCGCTGGCAACAGTTTCTACACAACACTGGTGACTACTTTGAAGGACAGTAACAGGTACAAACATGTAACTCTTTTCTATCGGCTGTGAATAAATAGTTGCCACTATTTAAGTTCCAACCCTCGTATAATCGACTAAAATATAGTCAATCTGGCTGATGATTCCATTGACTGCCAACTTTCACGTACCCTGAGGATCTTTTCATGTGAAAAACAAGTGCTCTTAATCATCATATTATTCCCTTCTATGAAATGACACAGTAGATCTATATTTTCATTGTTTTCTTTGTGCAATGCATGTTTTCCAAAGACTCTGTGTTGATGCTCATTCCTCAAAATTTTGGGGTTAAAATCTCCCACTGCTAGTATCAAGTCATACTTGGGCACTGAGCAACATACTTTTTCAAAATCTTGATAGAATTGTTCTTTTGTTACATCCTCCTTTCTTTCTGTTGGTGCATGTGTATCAATATGTTCCTAAATTCCCCTCTTATTCTTATTCTGCAAATGCTTTCATTAATATGTTCAAAAGTCTAATAAGCTTTCACTAGCATTCCTGGTTATTATAAACACAGTACCAAATTGGTCAGTTCTTTCCTCTGGGCCACTATATACCGATGAGTACTCACGTGTGCCAATCTGCCCATTTCCTTGCCACCTTATTTCCTGTAGCCCTGTAATACCATTCTTAAATTTTAAGATTTCATTGACTATTTCTTCCACTTTTCCAGGCTAAAGCTTCGTCCTTACATTCCCTGTTGCTATTGTCGAATCATTTATATGTTTCCTTTGATGGGATTGTGAGAAGTATTTTCTTTCCAGTATCTGATGCATATATTCCCAGTTGCCTTTCTTTACAGTATGGGGTTATCAGCCCCATACCCAACCCCAGCCTAGAGGACGACAATTTGCATAAGATTTCCTCCTTTGGGGAAACTAAGCTTCACCACAACCCTAGAGCCCTCCTAACCCTATGTTATGGGACACACTTTGTCTGACTCCTCTGACAAGACCACTCTACCTTCAGTCACCCTGCCAGTAGCTACCTACTGCTGGCACAGTCTTTGATTTAAAAGCCTGCCCAGCAATGAAGGTGCTTTCAATAAGTTGGAATAAATAAAAATAAATTAAATGTATAAGGAGTGTCATCCATTATGACACATCAACTGGACAAGGCTATATTCAGTATGTTACCAGAACCATTGTTTCATCAAATCGCAATCGAACTGTCACTTTGGAACCCGATTTAAGCCTCAGTCTAAACACCAAGCAGTATGTCATCACAATAAAGAGTACAGAGGAGGTGTGAGAAGCAGCAGCATAGTATCAATTTTATAACTGTATGTGTTTATGAAGCTGAACAATATGCAATAAAAAACAGATTTAAAATGGAAGATATAAAAAATGGTAGTAGCAGAGGTTAGCAAACTGACTATAAGTAATTGAAATATGTAATATACACAGACGATAACAAAGAAGGTACCATAAGTTGTAAATTAGCTATAAAACCACAAAAGTTAGAAAGTCGTACACAGCCCATAACAATACCTGACAGTAATAAGAGAAGTACGCAGCAGGACAAACAATAATGTTGTTTAAAACTCAAACATACAAAATACATTTATCAATTAATTGCCAAAACCATTAATTAAACAATATTACAGTAAAAAGGAACACTTCACTTCAGGAAGTGGGGGCTAAAGTGTACAGTCGTAACGATTAAGTGACATCATTTACTTCAAATATGGAGATGAAGATACAATATGACAAGGATGCTGTTCAACATGTGATAATCATTGTGTCCTGTAACAATGGCATTCTGATGATAGGCCTAACTCATAACATTGTCTGAAAGATGTGTCACCACTTCCACACCTCACTATGATATAATACAAACAACAGCTTAAAAATTTTGCCAGCAATTACACATATAGAGCATAGCAGATAAATCTTGCAGCAAAAAATTGTCATTTCAAGGAATGTATCACAACACCGATGTGCAAAGGAGACATAATGCACACATTTTATGTTGTGGTCCTAATGGAATGAAAACCTATTTTACAAAACCAGAGAAGGTACTAAGACTTCACTGTAAACTACAAACCACTAACAATAGATGGGAACAAATATGCTAAACAGAAGATAGCCTGTCTGATTTCTGTAAGTAAATGATTTCCTCTGAAGCCCAACGCAGGGAATGTTTCTCAATGATGTGTTAATTCTGTTTCAATATCGGGATATTTTCCATGCAATTACCAATATCCACTGCGTAAAATCACACTAATTACTCACACATACTCTAATGAAAGTATTCTTGGTTTCCTTACAAAATGCCACGTACAGTTAAATATACGTTTCATAGAAAGCTTGGGATCAGAGTGACAGAGAAATGCTTATTTTGGAGGTCTGTTGTTGAGTGAGCCAGCGTGAAAAGTCATTTATTTGCTAATCTGAGAAAATGTTCATACTTGATGTTCCGCTTCAGTAAGGGTTTTCAGTAGGTCTTCCAGTTTTTGGACATATTCTTCCGCAGCATCAACAGCTTCGACAACTGCACGACTATCTGCCTTGGAGTGTTCCATCTCAATTTAAAAATAATAATAATAAAATAATCAATGAATGTTGAACAATTTAATGAACATAATGCCACGCCTTCAAAAAGGTTTAATTTCCGGTACCCCAAATGAGCGGGCACAGTAACAATACACCAACATACTACTGATTTCAATCTTCACAAAGCTTATCATATCGTGATTGGTAACAATACGTAAGGAATAACCAAGCTCCTTATTTTTCAACAAGTTCAAATGTCCCTCAGAAATCGTCACAGACACTGGCAAGTGCTTTTACTAGATGGTTGACGTCAACGATTTGCTTAAAACAAAGTAACTACTAATTAGAAGAAAAATAAATTTTAAGCAAATACCACGGGAACATAATAATGGATTTTCAAACGTGTTAATGATTACATTAAATTTACAAAAATTATTCTTTGGAGCGTTAGCGAACTTTTATCTCCGTGAGGAAAAATATCGTTGCTGTTGGTGCTACAATAACTACTCTGACAACATTAATGTTTGGAGGAAAATCCTTGGGATCGTTGTGCAGATAGAGTGAATTGATTTTCGTTCTGGAGAGTATACTAAAATGACGGCTCATGATCAAATAAGGGCGATGTTAGATCAGTTGATGGGAACTGGTCGAAATGGTAAGAAACAGCACTACGTATTTGCAGTAAATTTGTTATATTGTTACTTTACCAGCAGGGTCCTATACTGCAATTTCAATATGGCGATGTAGTTTGTCGTTTATCAGGCGTAGTAATTTGTCAATCAGAGCGTATGGAAAGCACTTCATTGTACTAGTTATTTTGTCCATTAATATTATTTATTTTACATCGCAACTTACTAAGTATATGGTGACGTTTATTTATTTGTGATGTGCCTCTCCCTCTTCCCCCCTCCGTGCTCATTAGGTGCCCTTCCAGACAGTTTTATTATTGTATTTTATATAAGGTACATATACTCGTAGGTCGTACTTTGGTAGCATTAAAATAAACGATGGGAAGTGACCAGAACTTTCAGTAGTATTCTTCAGGAACTCGTGAAAGTGATGTTAGGAAGGATACGGAAGTAGTACAGTATGTTCATGCTTGACCTGTTTGTGACTGTTGGAAAATACGTACAATGTTGTGCAGTAAAAGTTAGTTTAATTTTTTGTTGTACTTGGATAAGTGTAGAAAAGTCATCTGAATTTGAATGACGGTAAAATATTTTTCTAACTTATTCCTCTTATGCATAAATTTATGTGATATAATAGTGGAAACGAGTTTTCTGTATAAACTATGTACTCTGCAATGAGGATGGAATAAAGTTTGCAGTACCTGCTTTTCTATTTTGGCTAGTGGAGTGATTTTGTGTGTGTGTGTGTTTGTGTGTGTGTGTGTGTGTGTGTGTGTGTGTGTGTGTTATCATTTTGGCACTTCTTTTTTTATATATATAAATATGATTGTAGATCTGGTCAGGGCCTGGGTTAGAGTGAAGGGTTGTAATGTGGCTTGGATGCTAATAGTCTTAAAACTGAGGAAGAAAGACTCAACAACATTACCAATGAGTTCTCTGTAATTAATCTCATGTACACACTGAAACCTTGCATTGCACATTTGCTATTTGCATGGTAAGTCACTATTCAGCCATAATCATGGTATGCCTCACTGGGCATCAGTGAACAGTATTTGGCACTTTCAAAGAAACCCCTGTAGTTCTGAAAAGTACCACTATGTTGTTGGGTATTGTAATGAACATTGGATAGCACATACTGAAAATAACAAAATAGGACTTCTTTTCATATCACATTAGGTAATGATTTCTTGAAGTGACCAGAAGCAAACTTACCATTAATAAGCTTAATGTTTCATATGTACTTCAGAGGAAGGAGAACGTATCAAATGAAATATCCTTTGTAAAGCTATAGTTTTGCTTTCTAGAAATATAGTAATTATAAGTGAAGCAGACTCTGAATCTGTTACTATGAGTCACCTGTTCCCAGTTGAATGTTGTCTGTTAGAAAACTCCAACTTTCTAAGGGCAACAAATATTTGATTTTAAGTATTTTGTGTAAATATTGACAAAATTTAAAATGCCGTCATGTAATCATTGAGTTAATCCCTTATCTAAGGTGGAACACAAGAAGTTGTTTATTAATTTTAGAAACTGTGTGTGTGGGTGTGGGTGTGGGTGTGTGTGTGTGTGTGTGTGTGTGTGTGTGTGTGTGTGTGTGTGGGGGTGTGTGTGTGTGTGTGAGGGGGGGGGGGGGGGGGTTGAGGCATTGTAAGTCATGACATGCAGATTACCCAGACTCTATTCATCTAGTATTTAAGAATGAGAGCACAGTGACCTTGTAGCAAACTTTCCTCATAGTTTCACAAATTTTCCTTGACACACACACACACAAACACACAGCATTTTTTGCTGTGCAAGAAGTAAAACTGCCATTTGACATGACTAATTTGTTAAATCTTTAATATTAACTCTATATGCATCACAATTTTTTAGGCTGTATCTACATACACTACTGAAGACACCTGCTAAATTATCATTGTAAGATACATAGCTCAGCAGATACTACAAACATTAAGCTGCATGAAACAGTAACTTTTTTAGTGCACGTTACTAGATTATACTCGTCCATTGTTTGACAAGGCATTATGGATATTTTTTTACTGTAGTTATATAAAAAGTAAAATTAAATGCATTTGTCTTGTAAGATAAACATCAAGTAAAATAAGAAATTGATACTGTAACATCTTAAGGTATTTTTAGAACTTTCACTACCAACAACCCTAAAATAATTTGACACCAGGCACTATTTGGCACAAAGATCTTGCATGGACATAAAAAGGGTTTCACTTACTTGGTTTACCAGATTTGGTTTTGACTTGTTCATTAGTCTGTGTGTGAATAATTGGAAGTAATGAAACCCACATAATTTTGTGTCCTTCATCTTAATGTCAAATAATGACCACATTTGTAAAATAATAAAATATTTGAAGCTGTTTGCTGTACTTCAATTCTTTAAAAGAATTAGGGGAGTGGGATTACTAGTATAACATGTTCCTATAATCTGGAGATAAGTTTTGTGGGTGTGTGGTACTGTTTATACTAATTTATCAGCAGGGTGTGTGTGTGTGTGTGTGTGTGTGTGTGTGTGTGTGTGTGTGTGTGTGTGTGTGTGTGTGTCTGTGTCTTTTGCACAAGAAATTACGAACTCATTATTTGGTGTAAAAGTACACACCTGACCTGTATTAAGTTGGTGACAAGTCTCTGGTAGACAAATACTTACCATACAGTTGCATAAGGTACCACTGCAATCGTATTTTAAGCATTTGATATAATGAAAGTTCAGTGCAATGCTCGACAATACTGTAATGTAAAATTACCAGATACCTTAATTCAAAGAGTTAATAAAGAATTCTTCTATATAATCTTTAAAAAATGATATGCAAGTGGTAGCAAATGCAATCAAATGCTTGGTTACTGTTAAGAACTATTGCACCCAAGACAGCCACTTCTGGTATGAAATGTCATACCTGTTGACAGGCAAGTGTTCATCAGATTCTTGAACTACTATGCTGTCAGCGATGGTAACTGGATAGTGCAGTCACTTTCTCAGAAGGTTTTAGAGAATGCAGAGGGTTGAAGTAAGGAAGCAGGACATTCTGTGAATCTTGAGCTTTCATTTCTATACTTGGCCTTGCTGATAAGTGTTGAAGTGGGTGCTGTGATATCTTTTTAATAATGTTGTCATGGAAACAGTGAACTGTGTGGAAGATAAGAATGATGACAATGGTAATTTGCTCTTGTTTGTGCTAAAACACTCACTGCCATTCATGTCTAGAAAGGTGCTGAAAACAGTGAAGCATACAACCATAAGTATCTGAGGTGGAGAAAATACCTCTTAAAAACTTAAAATTGTCTATACATAAGAAATCGCTTCGCCCTGTAGAAGAGTTTAGTAATACAGGGTGTACATAAAGTCTGGGAACTCTTTCAATTATTTGTTGCACAAGAACCAAACATATGTCATTTTGAAGAGATACCTTGAAAGTTTTTTCGTGTATACTGCCACCGCGTAGTTTGGTAATTTGCTGATAGTCAGCGCTAGTTGCAAACATGGCAAGTTCACGTGGGGAGCGATGTTTCTGTGTGAGTTCAACAAAAACAAGTGTGCTACAGCTTTACAACTGCTAATTAGAACCAAATACGGAAAGAAGCCACCAACAAGGAAGACCATTTACCAGTGGCACCACAAATTCGTTAAGACGGATTGCTTGTGTCAGGCAAAGAGAAGTGGACATCCCAGTGTGAGTGAAGTGAATGTGGAGCATGTATGAGACACATTTATAAGAGTCCAAAGAAATCAATGCGTCGTGCATTCCGTGAACTCTAAATGTCTCCAATGTCAGTGTGGAAGCCCTGTGACAGCTGTATGTGAAAGCATTCAAATTGGAGCTAGTGCAGAAGCTCAATGACAATGAGAAACAAGTGTTTTGAGTTTTGTTCACAGTTGCAACCATTGAATGAGGGTGGGGATGGCATTGTTGATCACTTACTTTTTAGCAGCGAAGCCAGTTTTCACACTAATCTGAATGTGAACAGGCATAATTGTCGAATTTGGGCTACAAAGCATCCACACGAACGCATTGAATTTGAGCGTGATTCCCCAATGATGCCTTTTCATATCGGAAACTATACGGACCACCCTTCTTCGCTGAGAGCACTGTCACTGGATATTCCTACTTGGACATGTTGCAGCAATAGCTGATGCCACAAATACAGTCGCACTCTGCGTTCGTCTTTCAGCAGGATGGGGCTCCACCCCATTTTCATCGTGAAGTTCGTGGGTACCTGAACACTGAGCTACCGCATCGATGGATCGGCCATGCTGCAGAAGGGGACAGCTGTTTCATGAAACTCTCCGATCACCATATCTCTCTCCATGTGGCTTTTTTTACTGTGGGCATACATTAAAGATCTGGTGTATGTATTGCTTCTACCACATTATGTAGCAGAACTAAGGGAGAGAATATGGGAAGCAACTGACACAGTCTACAATGCCATGCTGGGACAGATATGGCAAGAATTCAGTTACGGTATTGACGTCTGCCGTGTCACTCATGGTTCCAATATTGAATGTTTGTAAAAAGCTTTAAGAGTTTCTCTTCAAAATGCAATATGTATGACATCTGTACAATGTTTAGCTCTTGTGCAGTAAATAATTGAAAGTGTTCTTGGACTTTATGTACACCCTGTATATACATATGGTTTTCTACAATCTGAAACTATACATCAATCAGAAAATGATGATTGACTTTAAGGAATGGAAATGGACAAAGGTTTTTCATGTGTTGGCTGCACATGCAGGTACTGAGTTTGTCTTGTAGGATAAGTCTGTCATATCGGAAACTGTACGGACCACCCTTCTTTGCCGAGAGCACTGTCACTGGATATTCTTTTTGATGCCTTTACATTCTTTTGTCAAATAAAATATCTGCACAGGGGAACAAAGCTACATGCCAGTAACAAGTTAACTTAGCAGCAGCAATCTGAATGTTAACTGACTTGAGGAAGCAGATTCATATGATAGTGGTGAAGAGAGCAGAAGTTGCAACCAACCCCATTCTGTGTGTACCCATCGTAGTTCTCGTGTGAACAATTATTTGTCAGTCACTTCATAATATTAAAGGCATAGAATAGTTGACATAACCTAATCATAAAGTAAGTTCATGGGCAACTGCAGAAATACTTGTTAATAATGTATGACAGGCTTAATTTCGCAAAAATCTGACCTTAATAACAATCCATGGATGAAAGTAAAAATTAAACACAACAGATCACACTTCTCCTGGGGGTGTTAGTGTATATAGTGATAGGTTTGAAAGTAGATAAAAATACATACATAGCTTCCTAATGCAAAAAACTACACCATAAGATGTATATACATCATGTCTTAAATTTTTATAAGAAAATGAAACTCCATAAGAGAAGTCTGCCTTATAAATGTTGATTTTTATTTCCATTTCATAATATATGCTGATACATCTGAAAGTATTTTGGAAAACAAAAACATTGTAGCTGATTTTATCAAAAACACAGCTACTATTAGTGTGGGTGGGACAAATTTCATCACATTGTTGGAGTCCCACTTTTTATTTCATACAATTAAAAAATGTGGACTTCTTAGTCAATCCTATTAGCTTTTCAATGTGAATAAATCCTTAATTTTTTTGTGAAATGCAAATGTTATGCAGTTGTTCAGTTGTAATATAGACAGTTATTGCTTACCTGTAATTGTCACCAGTAGTTATGTTCTTCAATCCAAAGACTGGTGTGGTGCAGCCCTCCACACTATTCTATCTTGTGCAAGCCCATCATCTCCCAATAATGCCACATTGGTGTCCCAGGATATCTCAGAATGTGTCCCATCAACCGATCAGTTCTTCTAGTCAAGTTACACCACAAATTTCTTTCCTCCCCAATTATATTCAGTGCTCACCATATAGCAAAAATGCTGAGTCACAGATAGGCAAACAAAGATTTTCATACTTAAAGCTTTCAGCCAATGGCCTTTGTCAACAATAGACGCTTGCACATGCACACGTGCAACTCACTCGCACACACAACTTCACTCTCAGGCAATTGCAATCACACTTCGAGTAGCAGCACCAGTGCATGGTAGGAGTGGTGACTGGCTGGGAAAAGGAGGCGACTGGGGGGGGGGGGGGGGGGCAGGGAGGGATAGTATGGTTGGCATGGTGGACAGTGAAGTGCTGCAGGTTGAGTGGTAGGCAGGGGAGAGGTGGGGTGGGGGAGCTGTGGAAAAGGAGAGAAATAATCTCAAAAATGAAATTAAATAAATAAAAAGACTGTGTGGTGGGGGAATGATGGCTTTGTAGTGTGGAATGAGAGTAGGGAAGGGGCCGGATGGGTGAGGACAGTGACCAAAGAAGTTTCAGGCCAGGAGAGTTACAGGAATGTAGGATGTATTTCAGGGAAAGTTCCCACCTGCACACTTCAGAAAAGCTGGTGTTGGCACAGGTTGTGGAGCAGTTATTGAAATGAAGGGTATCATGTTTGGCAGTGTGTTCAGCAAGAGGATACTACACTTGTTTCTTGGCCAGTTTGTCGATGGCCATTCAAGCGGACAGTCAGTTTGTTGGTTGTCATGCCTACATAAAATGCAGCACAGTGGTTGCAGCTTAGCCTGTAGACCACATGACTGGTTTCACAGGAACCCCTGCCTTTTATGGAATAGGTGATATTTGTCACTGGACTGGAGTTGGTGGTGGTGGTGGTGGTGGTGGTGGTGGTGGTGGGAGGATGTCAAATCTATTATAGGAGTACGAGCCATGAGGTAAGGGATTGGAAGCGGTAGTTGTGTAATGATGGATGAATATATTGTGTAGGTTCAGTGGACGGTGGAATAGCACTGTGGGAAGGGTGGGAAGTATAGTAGACAGGACATTTATTTTCAGTGCATGACGAGAGGTGATCAAAACCCTGGCAGAGAATGTAATTCAGTTGCTTCCATTCCTGGGTGGTATGAAGTTAAGAGGGGAGTGCTGCTCTGTGGCCGAACGGTGGGGCTTTGGCAGGTGGTGGGAGACTGGAAAGATAAGGCATGGGTGATTTGTTTTTGTACTAGGTTGGGAGGATGATTAGTCGGTGAAGGCTTCAATGTGACCCTTGGTATATTTCAAGAGGGAATGCTCATCACTGCAGATGCAACGACCATGGGTGGCTAGGCAGTATGGAAGGGACTTCTTGCTATGGAATGGGTGGCAGCTGTTGAATTGGAAATATTGCTGCTAGTTAGATTTGATATGAATGGAGATCATGATGCAGCCATCTTCAAGGTGGTAAACATTTAGGAAGGTGGTTTGTTGGGTTGAGTAGGACCAGGTGAAACAAATGAGAGAGAAGTTGTTGAGGTTCTGGAGGAATGTGGATAGTTTCCTCACCTTCGATCCAGATAGCAAAGATGTCACCATTGAATCTGAACCAGGTGAGGGGTTTAGGATTCTGGGTTTTTAGGAAGGATTCCTCTAGAAGACCCATGAGTAGGTTGGTTTAGGATGTTGCCATGTGGGTTCTCATAGCCGTACCCCAGTTTTGTTTGTAGGTAATGCTTTCAAAGGAGAAGTAATTGTGGGAGAGGATAAAGTTGGTCATGGAGACTAGGAAGGCGGTTGTTCGCTTGAAATCCATAGGACGTCTGGAAAGGTAGTGTTCAATAGTGGTAAGGCCATGGGCATTAAGAATGTTAGTGTAAAAGGTGGTGGCATCAATAGTGATAAGTGGGGCACTATGTGGTAAGGGGACAAAAACTGTTTAGGGTCGGTGGAGAAAACGGTTGATATCTTTTATAGAGAAGGGGTATGTCCTGGGTAATAGGTTGAAGGTGTTCATCTAAAAGAGCAGGTATTATCTGTGGGGGCACAGTAGCCGGCCACACTGTGGTGTCCTGGATGATTGATTAGTTTTTTGGACTTCAGGAAGCATGTAGAAGGTAGTAGTGCATGGAGTGGTAGGGGTGAGTAGAGAGATGGACTCTGGAGAGGGGTTCTGGAATGGGCCTAAAGATTTGAGTAGTGACTGGAGATCCTGCTGGATTACTGGAATGGAGTCACTATGGCAAGGTTTGTAGGTGGAAGTATCTGACAGTTGACAGTCCTTCCACCGGGTAATTCTTGCAGTTCAAATCAACAGTGGTGGAGCCTTTGTCTGCAGGTATGATTATATGGTCAGGATCGGGTTTTATATGGTTGACTGTGATTCTTTCTGCAGGTGTAAGGTTAGTTTGCATGTTGAGGGATTTGGGAATGATGATGAGGCAAGGTTTGAGGTTAAGAAATTCTAGAAAGTCAACAGTAGGTGGTTTGGAGGCAGTTAGGGTGGATCATGGTTGGATAGAGGACTGGACTGAGTTACGTTCAATATTGGTCTTTGGTTGAGTCTGATTGTTCGGGTTTGTGGCGAAAAAGTGTTTCCAGTGTAGCGATCGGGGGAAGGAGAGGTCTTTCACAATTCCTGCATGATCGAATTTGGGAGTGGGGCAAAAGGTGAGACCTTTGGAAAGGACAGATATTTCTGTGGGGCTAAGGCTTCTGGAGGAAAGGTTCATGACTATGTTGCAGATCTGTTTCGGTTCTGGATTGTGTGTGGTGGTGGGAGTTAGAGTTTTGGAGGGTGGGGTAAGTGTAGTAGCTCTGAAAGACAGGGTTTGTCAGCTATGAGAGGGTGTGGGGACATTTGGAGGTTGTTGCGGAGATGGACAGTGATACTCAAAAGTGGGAGTAGGAAGTGAACAGGATGGAGAGCTTTCTGCGGTGGCATCGTGCATGTTGCTAAAGTTCTTGCAGGGCAAGAATTTCAGTGTGTGTTATGGGTTCCAGGAATTTGAGATTGCATAGCAGGAGAATCTTGCGAATGGAGAGGAGGTACTGCAAGGTGGTATGGGCTTGGTTGATACTGTTTTGCATGACTATGTTGATGAGGCCTAAGGGTTGGCAGAATTCGAACAGGTGGAGGTCATTGTTGAAGGAGGGGTGGCAATTGGAGATGGGTAATTTGATGGTAAGGCCATTTGGGATTCCATGATCCAAGCAACACTGCAGGAACAGTATGTGGGTATGGGATCTGGCTGTCCACTGTCCTTCCCACCCCTCCCACAGTGGTATACCACCGTCCACCGAACCTACACAATATACTCGTTCATCCTTACACAACCCGTGCTCTCAATCCCTTACATCATGGCTCATACCCCTGTAATGACATAGATGCAAGACCTGCCCCATATATCCTCCCACCACCACCTGCTCCAGTTGGGTCACTAACATCTACATCTACATGGATACTCTGCAAATCCCATTTAAGTGCCTGGCAGAGGGTTTATTGAACCTATCTCATCAAAGGCAGGGTTATCTGTGAAACTAGTCATGGGGTCTATAAGCTAAGCTGTAACCACTGTGCTGCATTCTGTGTAGGCATTACAACCAACAAGCTGTCTGTCCACTTGAATGGCCATCGACAAACTGTGGCCAAGAAACAAGTGGACCACCCTGTTGCTTAACACGCTGCCAAACATATATTTCACTTCAGTGACTGCTTCAGAGCCTTGCCATATGGATCCTTCCCACCAACACTAGCTTTTCTGAATTGCGCAGGTGGGAACTTTCCCTGCAACACATCCTATGTTCACGTAAGCCTCCTGGCCTCAACCTTCGTTAGTCACTGTCCTCGCCCATCCAGTCTGTTCCATGCTCCCATTCCAGCACTACACAGCTGTCATTCCATCTTCACACCCAGTTTTTTTATTTATTTAATTTAATTTTTTATTTATTTCTGTCCTTTTCTGCAACTCTCCCTCCTCCCCACCTCTCCTCTGCCCACTACCCAACCTGCAGCACTTCTGTCCACGCACCACACCATACTATCCCTCGCCTCCATGCTTCAGCCTCCTCCTTTCCCCCACCCAGTCACCACTCCCATTGTGCACTGGTGCTGCTGCTCACAGTGTGGTTTCAGTTGCCTGAGTGCAGTCTTGTGTGAGCTGCATTACCCCCTCCCCCCCCCCAGCTTGCTAGCTTGCGTGCGTTTATTGTTGACAAAGGCCATTGGCCGGAAGCTTTAAGTGTGAAAATCTTTCTGTTGTGCCTATCTGCGACTTAGCATATCCACTATATAGTGAGTAGCAACTTCCCTTCTCATAATATTGTTACATTCCATTCTTGATTTTCCATTGTTTGATTCAGTTCTGTTCAATACCTCATTGGTTACATTATTTGCCCATCTTCTTTTCAGCATTCTTCTATAGCACCATATTATAGAGTCTTCTATTCTTTTCTTGTTGCTTTTTGTTTGTGTTTCAGTTCTGTGTAAGACTACACTCAAGATGAATATCTTTAAAGGCTTCCTGATATTTAATTTATATGTGAAGTTTTTCTTTAGAAAATCTTTCCTTGGCATTGTCAGTCTACATCTTGTATCCTCTCCACTTCAGCCATAATCAGTTATTGTATGGCCCAAATAGTGATAATCATATAATACTTTTATTATCTTGTTTCCTAATTTAATTCCCTTTGCACTGTTGAATTTAATTCAACTACATTCTATTGCCCATGTTTTTGTTGTTCATCTTTTATATTCCTTTTTAGACATTGTCCATTCTGTCCATCTGCTTTTCCAAGTGCTTCCCTGTCTCCAACATAATGACAGTGTCACCAGCAAACAGCAAGGTTGTTATTTCTTCTCCCTGAACTTTAATCCCTCCTCCAATTTTTTTCTTTGTTTTCCATTACTGCTTGATCACTGTGCAGATGGAATGACATTGTAGATAGGCTAGAATCCTGTCTCACTCCCTTCTCCATCATTGCTTCCCTGTCATGCCCTTCAGCTCGTAACATCTGTACTGCCTGTCATGCCCTTCAGCTCGTAACATCTGTACTGCCTGTAATTTCAGTGTGTATTGTCAAAACCTTTCTCTGATTTTACAAATGGTAGAAGTATGGATTTGCTTTTCTGTAACCTACCACTCAAGATAAGTTGCAGGGTTGGTGAGCTTACCAGAGGTAAACTTCCAACAGTTTTACCATTCTTCTTTAGGCAGTTTGTCAGTATTTTGGAACCACAAGTCATTAGATGAATAATTTGGTAACAATCACACCTGTCAGCAACAGCTTCAGTTACTACAAAAAGTTCTCATTGTGAAGGCTGCTTTTTTTTCCCTCCTACACACAAGCTACTAATCTTGCATGATAGTGGAATATCCTCAATTGAAGGATTGGCTACTATTCTGTGCTGATGGCACATTTTGCTTTTATGCTATGATAGTTTTGTCTTTGACCCTGGTATATATGGTGCTGTCTCTGTTTTGTGCCCACATAAATCTGCTCTTCTCCCCTCTTTCATATCTTTAATTCTATGCTTTGGTAAAAGAAACTCTTTGCATATGTAATATTTTCTTTTACATGAGAATCCTTTGAATGTGGACTAAGGATTGTAAGAACTATGTATAGGCAGCTTCATTGAAACAATTTGGTACTATCTGTGTGTGGAGTAATTCTGAAATTGGCACCTGAGAGGGAATGTACCTCATTTGAATGGGAATTGTGGACAGATTGACAGTCAGAATTACTAAGTGTAATTGATTTTAGAATTAAATATGACAGAAGGTAACACACTTTCGGATTTAGTACCAGATTTATATATAACACATCAGTCATGAGTGATATAAGAATCAATTTCTACAAGTTGGCACTGAGTGGACATTTTCAGTTTGGTGTGAAACTGTTCTCATTTTAATGAGATGATCTTCTTTACATCTTTCCTTTCTTACCTCCATTCTTTTAATGAGTGCATATAAACCATTGCCTTAATGTAGCAGAAACTTTGGAAATTCTCACTAATTGTAATAGATTTTGGACAAAATGACAATTTTGAGAAGAAATTAATATTAAAATAAAAGCTAGTATTATAAAGAAGCTTAGTTTAGTGTTAAATTTTGTATAATAACATTTATTCTGAAATTAATATGTGGGATCTAAAGCCTCATCCCTGATTTCATTCTAGGGGGGCTTCCGCGCTTAATACAAGTATTGAGAGTAAAGGGCAGCTGAGAGCAGCACACGTGTGTATTAATCTGTGATATTTCTTTTTTATTTCAAAACAGTGTCATCATAACTGCTACTTAATAGAAGAGTCTAAACATTGCTATTAATAGCTTGATATGTTCATAGATATTGTAGTTCTGTGAAGTGTTTTTGCAGTTGTAGCATTGTTTACTGTTAAAAACAAATTAATACAGTTAAGCACATTCTTCAAATATGTCTGTTAGTTCACAAAAATCACATGGCTCTAAATTGTGTAAAATAGATAAACACTTCTCTTTTGGAAGATATCATACATATTTCAAATAGTATTTTTGTACTTAATTGTGTAGGTTTTTCCACATTCCATTGAGCATTCATAGTTTTACACAAATATCATTAATTTAACAAAATGATAACGGATTTTTAGGGGAAAACAACAGGTTCCAAGTGAAGTTTTCAGACCCCAAGGTGTGCAAAAGCTTCCTGCTCAGCTGCTGTCCACATGAGATTCTATCATCTACGGTATGTACATTTTATATCTGCTGTGAAGCAATCTGAAGATTTAATATATTGAATTATTAAATATTGTTTACAATTGTAAAGTAACTTCGTACTACGAAGTCACAAAATTGAGACAAATCTGTGTTACATGTTGATTTTTGTATAATTTTTCAAAATTGTACTCCTGGAAAACCTTTCTGTGTAAACCTTTTTCTAGTTAAATTTCATTCATAAGGCCTCCAGTGGCTTATCACAATTTTTGGTTTGGTGCTGTATTATTGTCAGTTTATGGTATCAATCTTTATTACAATTTAAGCTTCATTAATGCCTCATACAATAGTTCTTTCCAGAATATCACGGCATATTGTTGTGGATAAGACAGGGTGAATTTGGGGTTTATTACATTATGTAAGTACAAGAATTAAATAATTGAAAGATACAAATGCAAATTCAAAAATTCTTTTTCATTGTTTCACATTTAAGATGTTACTATAAGAACTAGTATATCTGTGACTTTGACGGCACTTCAAAATGGTAAGTATTGCCACATGAAAGCTGAAGACATCAGCCATTCAAATATTATTGGATTCCAGTAAAGTGTCCTTAAGTATTGTTATAGCTTATTAAAATTGTGGGAAAAATATCTGGGTTCTAGGCAGAAAGATTTTTCGTCATCAAAATTGATCGGAATGTAAAATATCCCGAGGAAGGAACAAAATCTCCATTTTGTAAGTAGAGAAGTTGTTCTGCATGGCTCTGTAGTTGAAATATGCGTTGAATCGAGTGCTGAGGGACGTTTTCCTATTACCTTGTGAGTATGCCCATTTAACTTGCAGGTGGAAGTATCCTGAAGACTGTCAGGCTTCACCTTGCACTGGTGATGTACCTATCTTAGACAAAATTACTACTAAGTCACCTTCGGCCCATTAACCTTTGCTGACTGAAGGTGTATAATCTGTTTCATCTTTTAACGCCATAGCTTAAAGAGTTGTATTTCGATCATAGATTTACTTATTTATCAAGACAAATTGCAACTCACATATTTTTTTTCAACTGGTCTCTTTCACCCTTTAGGAAGATAAAATATAATTTGACACACCATGTGGATAGTTTAGAGGAATTTTGTCACCATTACATCATACGGCGACACCATTCGAGTTTGAAGATATTTGTGACAGTCTGTAAGTTGCATAATTTACCGAGGGCTGGCAACATATATATTTTTGTCTGTATGTGGGCTCTATATAGGTGTGTGACTATTTCTCTGACTATTTTAACTTAAGTCTTAAATGTACCAATTTTGTAACCTTGGTCAACCGATCATAGAATTTGAACTATAGCAAATACAAGTGGAAGAAAGTGTGAAAACAAATTTTGAAGCAAACATTGCATAACATGGCTACAATGATCTTTACCTGCAAAAAGGCCATTACTGAAGTGAAAGGCAGGCATTCATCGGTAATACACCTTAGCAATTTGGGACTGTTACCTCATTGTAATGGATCTTGTGATGATAAAGTGACAGTAATTGTAAACTTAAAGCAGCCACTAAATGGTAAACTTGGTGTAGATAGAAATTATCATTAAGATTAATGCTGGCAAACATTTCTGATAATGACTATGAACCAAGTGTCCATTAACCACCTTTGATTCCATAAGGAACTTTTGTGCACTGTGATTGTAGACTACAAGGAAGGAGAGGCACACAGCAGTCAGTTGCAATCCCATAGTTTTTATTACTCTTGAAAATGTAGATTTTGGCTATAAATAGCAATCTTCAGTTTGAGTTAAAATTCAACGAACTTGCAGCAGTACATGTCACCACATGATCTTACTGGTGTATATCCAGAGGGAAATTGAGCTGTAAAGCCAAAATCTAGACGTGCAAGAGTAATAAGAACTAACCGGTTAGCAACACATTGCTGTGTGCCTCTCCTTCCCAAGTGCCCATGTCAGTTTTGTTTCTACTACTACTACTACTACTACTACTATTAGAAATAATTGCCAGCACTGATTTGCAACCAGGATGCCATTCAGAGGCTACTAAAGTTAACGAACTTCCTATTTTAAGACTCATTTTACAGGGCTAATAGTAATACTTCGATAATATTTCATAAGAATTGAGAACTTAAATGGAGCTGACAAAATAAAAAAAGTTGTAATGAGAAGTTATTTTGCAGTTTTCAGTGTTTCCATTAATGGACACAATGCAAAAAGTAAACTGAAGTTGAAATTGTAAAGGTACTTAAATTTTAGTAAAACTAAAACCCAGTAAAAGAATGAAAATGATCTTGCATATTCATCTATGTTCTGAAGATACACCTAAATGAAACGTGTAACAAAGAGTTAACCAGGGCAAAAAATTAAATTGAAGCACAATGACTTTTATGGGTTTGAGAGAGAGTTCTAAGATGTGATGTAGCTATTAATGAAAGATGTCTACTCAGTATGAGTCTAAGGCCTAGGAGGACAGGAATGCCACATTGTCCACTTACAAGGATATGATTAGAATTAATTCATCAAAACCTTTAGTTTGTTTCACTGTCTACTTTGTAAAAATACCATAAGCAGAATTTCAACTGTCAACATGAACTGTAAGTTATTCAAAAATAATTATGAAGCAAGACATTTTTGAATGGATTCTATATTGAAAACTGCCTAGTGTAAAACCTTGAATTCTCGTCCTGTGCAATACAGCTTTCTCTAGTCACTGTTTGCACTCATTTGTGAAACAATTATTGAATCTCTAATTGAAAGCCAATTAAACATGTATATTATGCAGGATAATCTTTGAGTTGAGTATACATAAATAGTATTTCAAAATTTTAGAATTTATTTGTAAACATTGCAAAACCATGTATTGATAAAAGGCTCCAAACACATATTGACATTTGACAGTTCTGTTTCTGGAAAAGATTGAACTGTAGTTAGGAAGGAGTCAAGACTGTCATCGGCATACTCTGACAAGTATTGCATGCACTCAATTGGTCTTAGAAACGTAAGGAGGGGAAGACGTAGTATATTAGTGATTATAACTTCAGTATGTTCATCATGGTGGTGGACTAAAAGCTTAATTGATCTATCCATAATAATTTTCTGTGTTAATGTGTTAAATGTCTTCCTGTGCCTGAAAAATTCTTGGCCTAACAATTAGTCTAGAGGGTGGATCAGAATTATTTGTTTTTGTGAAATCGAAATAATGCTTGAATTCTTATGACCTGAAAGGGACTAAGGCCATCTTCTTCAAAACAGAATAAGTGTGACACTTGGAAAAATCTCCTTCCTCAGTTTTCCAAATTTTGACTAGTCTGACCGCAACTGATTTGTTTCCACGTGTGATCCAAAATTTCCGGTTGGTACACACAGGTAACAGTGAATCATTGAGATTGGTCACTGGTGTTATAACTATGTGAATGTGACCAGTCAGTGGTGTACATGCAAATCTCCCCCCCCCCCCCCCAATAAGACACCTCATATTGCCTTCCCCCAGCAGTAAACTTGCTGATGCTCATTTCTTACCACCTGTCTTCACCCAATGTACAACTGCTTCTTTGTTAGACAAGGAATTTTTTTCTTGTCTTCAGCAAACAGTTAACAACTAAACGCAGCATTATCAATTATGGATTCTGTATGAGTGTAAGTCTCTTCACAGTGATGAATCCATAGCATGTCTTCTAGTGCTCTGTTGCTATCCACGTCTGCACTGTTAAAACATCCATTTGAAATTTTTAACTAGTTTGCATGAGTCTTCATGTGTAATTCCTGTTAGTGGATTCATTTGGCAGATGTATGTCACCTTAGCAATTAGCAAAAGGAGAGGGGTTCCCTTGACCTGTGGTGAGATTGGATGGTATAGAATAATTTTTGAAGCATGGTTGTTGTCAGAATGATGTCTTTCTGATCATTTACAAGTTAAGAGGTACAAAAAATGAATATTATGCTCAGCTTTTAACAAAACCTTGACGTGAAATTCCTCTTTATTCTGTGTTCCTCCCATAGTAACTACCATTGTGTAGTAGCAGCTGAAATTTGTTAGATGGATTTTAAGTGATGCAACAAAAGTGTGTTAAAAACAAATCCCAGGAGATTTTAACAGGATTGGTCCAACCATTCCCTTCCTTGTATGAGCACTGAATAATAGTGTACTGTTCAAAATATCTTGTTTATTCCATTTTCTAAAACATAATTCAGTTCGCAAAATAGGAATAACATACACTTACATAGTTCTTTCTGGTTATAGGAATATAAAACAGCTTTGCAAGTGCAGGTATGACCTTTGTCAGTGGATTCTGTAGAAAAGAAATTAGTCAAGTTTTAGCTGGAAGTATATGGAAATGTACTTGTCTTTTGTATAACAGTAAAATAGTTCATCAAAAAATCAAAGTTAAGAACTGGGAGAATTGAAAGGAATTCCATTAACTTACACATTCTTCTGGGTAGGTAAATTTGCAGTTTAGAAGTTTATAGTGGAATGTTTTGTGGATTTTTGATTGTCAGACTGAGGGCAGATTATTTATTTTTTTCCCTATCCACTTCTGTGGTAAAATTATGTATGTATATACTTGTATTTGCACAAAATAGCTGTGTACAAAGTACAGTGATCAGTTTATATTTTAATCATGTGGATGGAAGATTTATTTCACTGTAAATGAAATGTCTGTAGATTCCATTCTCATAGACAAATGCAGTTGGGTGTAGTAATTCTTTATTTGCTATGATGTGAAAACAGGATTTAATTTTATGTGGTGGTTACATTTTTTGGGTCCTGGAACTGATACGAAAAAACTTTTATGACATTGTATATGTTTTATCTGGTAGTATCTTGAGTGCCTTTTAAAGTTCCCAGTGGTGGTTGGGTGTGTGTGTGTGTGTGTGTGTGGGTGTGGGGGGGTTAACCTCATAATTTCCGCTGTAGCCCACACTAAACAAGTTACACCATAAATTTGCCTGACAATAGAAGGCAGCAGGTGGTGGTTCACACACCCATCTACCAGGACCTTCCACTCAGTTCAAGGTCTGTGGCAAGTTGTTTGATGGCAGGATGTCTGATTCAGGTCCTCTTATTCCCACATATAAAAAAGACTCTTCCCTATATGCAACCATTAAAACAATAACATCCATTACAGCAATAATGCTTTCTTTACTTCTGTGGAGCCTTGTGCATCAATTAAGGGGCACTTTTAGGGCAAGTTTCCACTAGTGTCTTGTTAGTGTGGTGATGCTTGCAGAGGGGACATGACTGGCAGGTTGTGATGCCAGACATAGTACATTGGCTTGGACAGGATAGGTAGAAGTCGGAGAATATTAAAGATTGCAGCAGTGAAGCTATTACCTGAAACTTTAGGAGCTCCCTGCAGCCTAACAGTCAAGGGTGCCTGCTTGGAAGCCATCGCACAAGCCAAAAAGTAAACTTCGAGCAGATCTTAACTCAGTGTGACATGGGCTTTACAGAGATAACTGTTGCTCTTATCATTTTTGTTTGGTGCTATGTTATTTGTAAATATCGGGTAACCTCATTTCTCTTTTAAAACAAACTTTATAATCTCACTGTTTAAATATTCTTTCAGAGTATCACTCCCCTAATAATCCACAACTTAAGTCATGCAGATGCACTTACTTATGTAGTGTTTGGTTACCATTTATTTCACTGCATCAGATGATTCAGAAAACTTTCCACTTCTGTACTGCAAACTGTTGTGCAAATATTTGCATTTTGTAATTAATACTGTCAAATTGTTGCCAATTTTGAGAGTTTATGTTGGCCTTAATTTTTATTTGTAATACATATTTTCATCCATCCTGTAGACTTCATTATTGGCTAAATGAAGAGATATTTGTGAAACATTGTTAGCATTACTGCGCACATCATTCTTGGCAAGTGCAGACTTACAAAAATACCATTTGAAACATTAGCCTTTTATGCAAAAAGTATTCATACAGCTTTCTCTGTGCATAAATAGCGGTTTCCTATAACTTATTTGCTCATTTGTGATTTTCGTTCACTGTAGTGATAGGGGGAGAGTAGTGATGAAATTTGATACACTGTCCTTCAAACTTAATTGAAATGATAAGATGGAGTGAATGCTAAAATGAGTTAACTCTTCTCAGGTCACCACATCTATAGTGAGATGATTCTACCTCAGAAGATATTGAGTGATCCCTTATCGGTGCAGTGTTAATTGGAATTAATGATTTTTTAACCTTTATGTTGAAGTAAATGTTTTAAGCAGCTTGCACTGCTTAATTTGCTGAGTGAGTACCTAATTACGTGCTCTTTGAGATTTGGTGGGACACTTCCTGCAAGAACTAGTGGTCCTTAATGATAAGTTAAAAAACATTATTCCTTAATACTGATGCCGGCCGCTGGTGGCCGAGCGGTTCTAGGCGCTTCAGTCTGGAACCGCGCGACTGCTACGGTCGCAGGTTCGAATCCTGCCTCGGGCATGGATGTGTGTGATGTCCTTAGGTTAGGTAGGTTTAAGTAGTTCTAAGTTCTAGGGGAGTGATGACCTGAGATGTTAAATCCCATAGTGCTCACAGCCATTTGAACCATTTAATACTGATACTGTTTGATAAGGCTAGTTTGAAATTTTTTGTGGTTCACTCTTTTGTTTTATAATTTTACTTTCTTCCTTCTGCTTGTCCAAATATGCTTAAAAAAGGTGGAATGCAGTAGCAACTGCAGAAAGATGCATCTAAATACTGATTAACTACTCTATGGAGATAGAAGATACTTAATTTTTACTAAATGATAAAGTTCCTTAGTAAATTTTGGAATTCATGTGGTGTGAATCAGAATATTACAAATTAAATATCATATGAGAGTTGTTTTTTTTACATTCTGTGATCTGTTGGCCAAGGCTGCGGCTAGTATTAAATATTAATTTACAGAAGGTTTTGAATGGGGGTTTACTTTGCTGTTGCCCTGAATCTTTGTTGTAATTTCAAAGAACAGTGCATATTCTCTCTCTCTCTCTCTCTCTCTCTCTCTCTCTCTCTCTCTCTCTCTCTCTCTCTCACTCACTCACTTTGAGTGATTTTTATCAGATTTCCTGATTAAATGACGTTAAGTTATCTTGTTTTATTCACATGTATTAACTAGAAAATCAATAAAAAGTTCTGCAGCTTATATAGAAGTACACTCGGTAGTTACAGTTAACTTGTGCAACTGAGTAATAACTGTGAAATCGATCATACATTTTGTACAGTTTAGGAGGGGTTGCCACACTGTAAAAATGTAATGTTAAATGTGTTTGCAAGAAAATGCGCGGTGATGTCCATACATAGAGTTTAAGTAATCTCCTTTAAAGTAGTAAATTTCCTTGGCTAATCAGCACTGAAAAATTAACTTATCTGTGCCTGCATGTCATGTCACTTCACTGCATTGTTATGTAGCAGTTTTATTGTGAATCATTATCCTACTTCAGTGAAGTTCTTTCTTGTTTTTGGGCTCATAAATTTTCTCTAACATTCGCATTTAAAAAGCCGTATTTTCTATGTGATGGAACAGGCAGGTTCCTAGTAAACAAGAAGAGATTTTTTCTACCAAAGTCTTCCAAGTGGGGGTTAAAATGGTTGTGCTACAGGTGGTTTGTAAGCAGTCCAAATAGGTCTTGCAGATGTGAAAACTCTCTAGTGAATTATTATTTTTCAACTGTTAATTATGTTAAACATTGTGAAATCAGATTTTTAGCTGGAGTGTCATGCTAGTTAGTGTCAAGATCTGTTTGCTCATTTAGGATTTTTGTCATTCCTTTGTTTGGTCAATGAAGAACAGATTGATTTGAATGCCGTAAGGTTTTATTAGGCATACATCGATTACAGGTGTTTTGTCTTTGCCATTCTGCACCTTTTAAACAGAAATATTGAGTTATATGTGGAGCTCTACAGTCATTAAACATGGAATGTGAAAAACATGAAAACTTGCAGTTTGCCCAATCTCATTTCAAAATAGTAGTTATTGTAATTATTAGTGAGGAAAAGGGATATGTTCCTTTCTAGAAAAAGGAAAGTTTCAATAACAAGTTTTTTATATAAATATTAAAAGAATGCTTTGTATTTGATCATCAAGAATCTTACTTTAATATTTGACACTCATGAAGTTTGCAGATTTTTGAGTACATTATCAAGTATTCTCAGAGTGCAAGTTTGTCATGTGGAAAAGGTGACATGAGAGAAATCTATTATGTTAATAGCTCGTCAGTTGGAGTGTAGGAAAAATCACTGCCTGTTCATTGTTGAATACTTTTCCTGTTATAGGCTTTTTAAAATTATCCTGCTATTTGTTTAGCGGAATGATCATATTCTTACTGAACTATACAGGTAACTTTCAATATTCATGGTATAATGATAATGCATGACAACAAATTTTGTTGAGTGCGGTAAATTGAGTACTGGGCAGGTCATAAGTGCAGTAAATATGTGGTTACATTGTGAAACACAAGGCATGACCAATTTCATTTTTCATAGCCATATTTTTAAAATTCATGTCTTTCATGCTGTGTTAATGTTTTCTTTATTATAAACAAACAGTTGTGAAATACGTAGTGTAAAGGTTTTTGCCAGCAGAGTAACAACTGGACTTTTCTGACTCAAGCAAAGTAATCCCTTGAAAACTTTCTGTAAAATGTTTACTAAACTTCGTTTTGGAGCCCCTAAATATTACAAAGTATTGCTAACATTGAAAATATTCATTGTTAATGCAGGAATAACTACAGCTGCTTATCTTTTTGTGTGTTAACTTTCAGCGGATGGATCTGGGAGAATGCCCAAAAATACATGATCTGGCACTTCGTGCTGACTATGAAAAGGCCAGCAAAACAAAGGACTACTTCTATGATATTGATGTAAGTCAGCAAATTTATAGTTTATTTTTTGTCTCTTTTGTTACAAGCCCACAAATAATAAATGAACTCGGAGGTGAGAAAAAGAATGTAAAACACACATTTTAAAAAATCACTTTGAGCATGAAAATAACTTTGTGTTTTTGATATGCCACTCTAATGAATGTCTATCTGATGTTAATAAAAAAATGTTATGAACTCAAACATAATGGACCAATAGGAATGAAGATTGTTACCCAAAGGGCTAGTGATTTTGCTGGCACTTATATTGCATGTTAGTTGTAATGTAGTTTTCTGTTTATGAACAGATATAAAAGGGCAAGAAAAAAATTCACCACCATGCAGCAATAGTGTCAATGCCATTTAAATTTTCTCAGTGTTACATATTGTTAAAATCAGATATTGATCTGGTATTGTTTGATTTATACAACTATTTTAAATAGTTAAGTATCCTGTTCGCATGGATAAATTGGAGGACAGTGCTACCATAAAATTCTTGTGGGCAGTTTACTGGTATGGGTCTCAAGCATGTGCTTTTGTGCATGCATATGTACTTGTAAAAGACCTGTTGATTATAAAATCCCATTGGAGACAGAGCAAGGGTGATAGGGGAAATCGGTATGTTCCTTCTCAAGAGTCATCCCAGTGTTTGCATTACTTCATTTAAGGAAATAAACTTAAATCAGGATTACCACACTTGGATTTGAACCACCCTTGCCTTCAATAACTCCACAATTTTAAAGTAGTAAAAGTCATTGTGCTTTCTCAGTTGGCCTTTTGTCAGTCGGCAAAATCATTTTTATTGAGTTATTAAATGTCACAGTTGCATTGAGAAAGTTGCGCACCATTGTAAACTGACAACATAACAGTAATTACTGAATTATAAAAGCCCACAAAAATGAGACTGCGTCCCAACAGGGCCGTAGCAATGGCATTGCAGTATGTCACAAAAATTGATCAGTTTGCTACAGTATAGGGTCAAAATACACAATCTGCATATCCCTTCAATGCTTGTGTGAATCATATATGCTACAGGAAAAATGCAGGAATTTCTTTTATCCAGGTAGAACCGGGGAATTTTTAGAATTCCAGGCGATTCCATTGGTTCAGTTTTCAGTCAAATTTCTTGTAATTTTGACTAGTAAGAATTGATACTCTAACAAAGACTGTTACTGTTTCCCACTATTGCCACAGTAATAAATAGTGAGAGAGGAAAAACCAAAATAACTTAAGTTGCAAAGGAAATGTGATCATGTACAACAACAAAACACAGTGCACACACAAGCATCTACCAACAGCAAAATGTGTCGAACGCCTTCGGATGAAGACTATGCAATACTTCATACCAACAGACTGTTTCAGATAAGTGTGACATCACAATTGTTTGCATTAGGTTCATTTGTGGACTTCCCAGCAGGCTCATGCACATGCTCAGTTGAATTGCCTAAGAGCAGTACCTTCTTCCACTTCTGGCTGCTTTTTGAAGTGCGATTGTTATTCCTCTTTTTGATTCAAGCTCTCACGTCAAATGAAAACAAAACAGATTTCTCTGTCCGGGGGCTATCAAGTTAATTGAAATAGATTCACATAATTACGGAAGGCTAAAGAAATTTGACTTTTATTAATCTTTTCCGTAGAGGCAGTCAGTTTGTTTGAAACAGTGTTCAGTCCATGCTGTTGGCTAGTTTCAACTGTCTGCAAAATTTAAAAGGCACGCTTTCATCTTGAGGCACCTAAGACATTATGCCATAATAAAAATTTAACATGAGATAATACGAAACCGATACTCAAAGAAAATTTACATCCCCAAAACCATACTGAAAAGCTTAATACCAGGTTGGAGCCTATTTCAGTGGGAATTTGGACATATGAATGTATACTTAAAGCCGAATTATGCATTTTAGTGTGGTTTACAAAATTCCGATGCCTTGGAGTAGCCTCTGATGTCCTGTGTCTTTTGATGTAATGTAAGTTAATGCTTTGTACGTACGAACACATGGGCTTCGTAGCTGCACATGCGCAGTAATGCCTGTTTCCTAACACTCTTTGGCAGCTGATGAAACAAATCTATTTCTAACAGATCACAGGAAAATACACTATGTGATCAAAAGTATCTGGACACCTGGCTGAAAGTGACTCAAAAGTTCGTGGCACCCTCCATCGATAATGCTGGAATTCAATATGGTGTTGGCCCATTTGTAGCCTTGATGGCAGCTTCCATCCTTGCAGGCATACGTTCAATCAGGTGCTGGGAGGTTTCTTTGGGAATTGCAGCCAATTCTTCACGGAATACTGCCCTTAGAAGAGGTATCTATGTCGGTCGGTGAGGCCTGGCATGAAGTCAGCATTCCAAAACATCCCAAAGGTGTTATATAGGACTCGGGTCAGGACTCCGTGCAGGCCAGTCCATTACAGGGATGTTATTTGTCGTGTAACCACTCTGCCTCAGGCCGTATATTATGAATAGGTGCTCAATCATGTTGAAAGATGCAATCACCATCCCTGAATTGCTCTTAAACAGTGAGAAGCAAGAATATGCTTAAAACATCAATGTAGGCCTGTGCTGTGATAGTGCCACGCAAAACAAGCGGTGCAAGCCACCTCCATGAAAAACACGCCCACTTCATAACACCACTGCCTCTGAATTTTACTGTTGACACTACACAGGCTGGCAGATGACACTCACTGGGCATTTGCCATACCCACACCCTGCCATTGGATCGCCACATTTGAGTACCGCGATTCGTCACTCCACGCAACATTTTTTCCCCTGTTCAATCATCCAATGTTTACGCTCCTTACACCAAGCGAAGTGTTGTTTCACATTTACCGGCGTGATGTGTGGCTCACGAGCAGCCACTCAAACATGACATCAATTTTCTCACCTCCCACATAACTGTCATAGTACTTGCAGTGGATCCTGATGCAGTTTGGAATTCCTGTGTAATGGTCTGGATACATGTCTGCCTGTTACACATGAAGACCCTCTTCAACAGTAGGTCAACACATGAGCTTGGCCTGTATGCTTTTGTGTTGCAAGTGTCCCTTCACTTCTCCACTTCACTATCACATCAGAAACAGTGGACCTAGGGATGTTTAGGGAGTGTTGAAATCTCGTGTACAGACCCAAGTGACACCCAATCACCTGACCACGTTCGAAGTCTGAGTGTTCCTCAGTGCACCCCATTCTGCTCTCACAATATCTAATGAGTACTGAGGTCGCTGATATGGAGTACCGGACAATGGGCAGCAGTTCAATGCACCTGATGTGAAAAACGTATAGGTTTGGGAATTCCAGATACTTTTGATTACATAGTGTGTTACAAATGGTGGTTTGAAAGTGTTACTTTCAAAGTAAATTTCCTGTTATGCAGGATGAATTATGTTTGGTGTGAGATTACTGGATGAATTTCTTAAATCACAGAGCGTTTGACTCATTTAAAACTTATCATTGTGAGGACCAGCAACTTTGAAGAATTTTGTGCCCAGAACAGACATTTATTCATAACTTCAAATGTTACTGGCACATTTACGTAATGTATCATAAAGTGTAACACGTGCAAAAAAGACCTATATTATATGTGAAAGCTTAGCTTTTCTTGTAGCTACTCTTTTGTATATTAATTTAAACCATTAACTTTTCCTATCTCTGTGTTCGCGCTACTTAAGTGATGTTGCCATTCGCTGACTACATCCATGTCTTAAGCTGCGAATATCTGCTGACATCGGCTGGTGAGATCACATGAACTACGATTGGCCTAAAACAGCACATCACAATGTCAATTTCAGTGCTTCGGAAATTAACGTGCTGTGTTTGGTGGAATTCGAATTCATAATTTTGCAATACGAAAATATGCCGTGTACATGTTGCTGCATTCAGAGATCTTTCCCCACCCCCCTCCCTCTCCCCCACTTCTTTTCTCTGTGCCTGCCTCTCTCCGTCGCTCATTTTCTAATATGCCAGAAAGTTCCACACAGGTGTATTAAACCTTAACCATTCGAAGGATTGATATGTTTTACGATCCTGAGGGGAAGTATACCATTACTCAACTTGGAAAAGTATTATTTTCAGTGGGAAACTGGGGATTTTCACCTTGTCTGCATATACGTCCTGAATACTTCATAACAACAAACTTTCCATGAGCATAACATCACAGCTGTATACATTTCTAACAGGTCACAGGAAAATATTGCAAATTGTGGTTTGTAAAGCGTTACTTTCAAAGTACAGTTCCTTTTATGCAAGATGAATTGTTACGTGTGAGAATGTGCGGTGGATTTCTTAAATCATGGCGTGTTTGACTCTCATACAAAACTCAACACTTTGAGAAGCAGCCACTCAGAAAAGTTTCAGGCCCAGAGACCAGCCATTTATGCCATTATTTAAAATTTTAACCAACTCATTTATGTTTGATATATCTTAAAGGGTAACATGTGCTGGAAAAATTCAAGCTTAAAGATTAGTTTCTCATATTTCAATTCTTCTGTAGATTACAACTTGTGCAGTAACGATGACGAAAGTATAATTATCCTTAAAAAGTGCAAGGTGAGTTCTTGAGCAATTTCACACATAATTTGCATTTCTATGGAAAAGTTGAAGTGCTTGATGAAACATTTACTCAGCCAGGTAACCCATGAAATTTTCTGTGCACAACAGTGACAATTTATAAGTGTGCTTGTCAGAAATTTTCAGCTGATGTAATTTAAGCTGTGCTCCTACGATCTTGCATAAGCAAACTCTAGGAAAGCACAGAAAAAATTTTTGACAACCAATATTTGTGAAATCTTGGCTCTTTTGTAGCTGCTCTGTATGTATTTTACCATTCATTGATTTATCAATCAGCTGACTAAATAATGTGATGTATATCTGCTGTATATGTGATGAATATCTGCTGTCGTGGTGACATGAGCTATGACACTGACAAAAGCAAATCATGCAGCGCAGTCTAAATTTCAGTGTTTCGGAAGCTAACATAATGTATTTGATGGAATTCACATTTATACTTTCATAACTTGAAAATATGTAGTGTAAATCTTGCCACCCGTTTAAGATCTTTCCAAAACGCATTTTTTTCCTCTGAAAGTAGGGCATTTCAATGCATGTATAAAATTCTCACGATTCAAAATTTTTGTGTGTTTTATAGCTCCAACGGGGGTATATCGTCACTTAACACAGAAAAAAGTACGTTCACTAGGGGTATAGTGTATTTTTAACCAGGATATCTTCTTCTTTTTCACTTATACACCCTGTTGTGTGAACAAGGTTGTGGGTGTTAAAATTGGGCATTGTATTGAATGTTTTTAGTTCTGTATGATTGCACACCACATGCAAACTTAGTTTCAGGTGATTCATAACCTGGTAAATGGTATGGGTACATCCATGGGCTACAGATAGTTTAGAAACTTCAGCCCTTCTGCAATTTTTAATTGTGCACTGCTCGCCTTGTAATCAGGAAATGTAGTTATAGCCGAGGATTAAAAATAGTTTTCCAGTTCCAGTACTCGCAGAATATGCACGTTCGCTAGATTAATGTAGATGGTGGATGTTAAGTCTTTTGCAACCAACAGTCCCTACATGTAATTTACCATGTGAACTTGATATCTGGTGAAGAGAGTTATATGTAATTAAATGTACAGAATGTGACAGAAAGCTAAAATTAAGTTATGGCCTTAACACCAAATGCATGAGTTAAGGGCCTGGGTGAGTAAAATTGAAAAGAGAAATGTAGCATTTGGCTTTAAATGGAAAAGTGGGTTAGAATGGGGAAACTTTAGTAAACTTCGTGCAACCTTCATTTTTAACTTCTATTCCAGTGCTTAATTTGTAGGCACTGAATGCAGTATTTTCACTTGTGCATCTTTGTGTAGGCAATGGAGCATCTGCAAACATTCATTGCAGACTGTGATCGTCGAACAGAGCTAGCAAAGCAGCGTTTGGCAGAAACACAGGAAGAATTGTCAGCAGAAGTGGCTGCAAAAGCTAATAAGGTTCATGAGCTTGCGGAGCAAATTGGCAAGAAGTTAGCACGTGCAGAACAGTTAGGTGCAGAAGGTCTTGTTGAAGACAGTATGAAGTTGATGGAGGAGGTATGTATTATGTTTACATATTGTCTTATGTAAATACAAAAAATAAACACCCTCAAATTCTTTATACCATTCTGTTAAACAGCAGAAATTTCATAACTTGTTGGGAATGATAAAAATAAGACTAATGTAGACACAGTTATTAAAATATTAACCATCGTCTTAACAATATGAACTTGTAAACGTACAATAATGTATTGGCTTATCTTGTAACAGGCAAATCAGTAACTGTATAAACTGGATTTCATTAATTACTTGCATTATTACCAGTTGACCAATTTTATGTTTTGTCTGAGGAATGTGAGTATTGATTATATTTTTAGTTCCTTTCTGTTACGATTTTATTGAAATTATTAGGTGGTAACTTGATTGTTTTAGATAACCATGATACTCATGGTTTATTAGCCAGACCTGGTTATTGTTCCTCACAGATAGAAGACCTGAGAAAGAAGAAAAGTGCTGCTGAGAGCGAATATCGCAATTCGATGCCTGCTAGTAGTTACCAGCAACAGAAACTCAGAGTTTGTGAAGTATGTTCAGCTTACCTTGGAATACATGATAACGATCGCAGATTGGCAGATCATTTTGGTGGAAAGTTGCACCTTGGTTTCATTAAAATTCGCGAGAAGCTTGCTGAATTAGAGGTGAGTAAAAGTACCTGTAATAACACAGAATTTAGATTTAATTTTTTATGTTGTTAAAACATTGTTTTTGAAAGGTATTAATTCTGCCTCTGGTTTTAAGAATTAAAATAATAGAGTGTCTTAGCTGAAATGTAGAAAGAGACACAGACTTTCTGTGCAAATACGAATAATGAATATTGGCAGGAAATAATTGTAATGTATTAGGGACTGTTTTGATGAAAGTGGAAAAGATTGTGGTAAAGGATCATAATGTTGCTATAAGTACTGTATTATCAATATAGATATTGCAATTGTAAATTACAGTTCTACAAAAGTGTTGGTAATTGTTTCTTACACAAAACACATTAATTTTGGTCCACATTTGTAATTAGCAAATGAAATGTAGAATGCTTGTGAAGAAAGTGTAAGTACACTAAGGACAGATAAAGCATAGTAGTGTTTAATCAGGGACTACTCCATTCCTAAAAGATAGAACAGTTGGAGGGAATGAGTGCTGTAAATACAAAATATCCACATCACCTAAGAAATGTATACAAAATGATACTGCAGGACAGAAAACTACAGTAAGAAAATGAAAATGCTGGCTACATGTTTTTCCTAATACTTCCTTCCTGGCTATACATCTAAGAGTTCAGCCAACAATTATTTGTGCTATGTTTGGTAACCCTCGAACTCTAAAGTTGAGGGCTAGTGTCTGTAGTTTGCCCTCTAACAACATAAGATCTGTATATACTTCATGGGAGGCGGTAGAAAATTATTATGAAGTGTTTAAATCTTAAATGTTTAGACTGTGAAGGCGGTAAATATGTTGACAAAGTGCCAGCATGACGAGTTCTTTTTTTTTTTGGGGGGGGGGGCAGATTGATAGAAAGATTGGTCTCACTATAAGAACTGTTGAATATAGGAAGAGGAGCATAAAATTGATATTCAAAGAGGAAGTAAGAAACTAAACAAGATATCAGGAAATTTCAGACCTAGGAAGGAAACAAGATAGCCAACTTCTCACCCTTGATTCCATTATCCGCGAGTTTTCAAATCTCTTGATTCTCTATTGTATTATGCTCGGACTCTTAACACACACATTTTCATCTTCAGTTTGCAGTAAAAGTGTTTATCAAATGTGTTTGTTTTATAATACAAATCACATAGAAAGTGGTACTTCGTACTGTCTGGTTTGATCATGTAGTTAAGTATAATAGAAGAAAGTGTAATTAAAACACATAGTTTTGTGGAAAGGAGGATCATTGCACAGAAAATGAAACCTAAAGAAATAAAATGACGACATAGGCTCCTTGTCAATATCACTCTACAAAATTCACAAATAATGTGAATCCCCTGAGGATACTTTTAAGTAATAAATCCTTTAATGAAATTTACATTGTGCTTCTTTGTAAGGCCCGTCATATCTGGTTTATTTCCTTAAGTTTGAACTAGAATGCTTAGCTTTCTCCAGCACCATATCACCTACTGCAGATTCTAGTATCATGATATTTATATTATGCTCCTTTATTGTAGTTTGTGTGCAGTTGCCAGAATGCAGTGTTTCTGCTATTTTCCCTGCTTAGTTTGTTGACTTCTTGTAGTCATGAGTTTCATTTGATCCATAATGATATATTGACCATGACTTTGCAGATACTTAATTTCTGCAGCTGTCTTGGATAATGCTGGAAGTAAGATTCTCAAGTGTAATATTAGGTTCTCACAAATAGGAAGAGTTGCTTCAAAAACCCCCTCCGTATGTTCCGGCTGGAGCAGTCTGATATCACAGTTTTTTGAGTGCGTGTGCGCACGCGTGGTGCATGTGCCTCAATGTGTAACAAGCCTTTCAGTTAAGCCTGTCTACAACTCAGCGGGTTAATTTTGTAGTGAGTAGCAAACTATCCTTTCCATAATTTGTCGATATTCCAACCTTTACTTTACATTGTTTTATTCATCTGTAATCGTACAGGAAATACTTCTGTACAAGACTTTCTTAACACAGGAGTAGCTCCTGTCTTGTCAGTCGTTTACAAAGCAGTAGACGTAAATTTCACAGATCATTGCATAACAGGAAAATGACATGAATCAAAATTTGGATTCTTTTGCTTTTTCTTCATGGATTGCTCCCAGCAATACACTAAGAGCATTTACTGTGGGCATGCTGTGCTAGTCAGTTCGGGTTCAATGATTTATAGAAAAAGCCAATGCAAGTACTTCACTTTGTCAAAGTTACTGCGGTCACCATCCAACCTTGAAGATACGTGGTGTCCCTCGGTGTACTTGCCACGTGCAAAAATGTGAAGCTGAAAAGCGATGGTGCTCCCATAATTATTAAATTATTTTGTTTATAGGCCTCAAGCATCATTCATCAACAAGGTAGTGGTAGGGTTACACACAACTTTAGTGGAGTTACACATAACACCATGACTTTCCTTATCTTAAGACATCTAGGAATGTTGTTACATCCCACTTGTATTAGGCTTGTTGCTCTGTTTCTATTAGTTTACAAGTTTCTCACTGACCTATGTGGATGTAAAAGTGCTTGTAATTTTCATTTGTCAGTTGAATAGATTGGATTCTAATATTTATATAAAGCCCTGTGTAAGTATATAATGAGTTACAAGCAATAACTGAACACTATTAGGTACAAAGTTGATTTGCTTGTAATATAGTGCCACAGCTTAACTTCTTTTATGCACAAAGTTAATAATATGCTACAAATTACCATAAGGCAATTTTAACCCTTTCAAGTTTGTGGAAGACAAGGCCTTTATGTTCACTTGCAAAATTATTCAAAAGGACCACTTAAAGATGGAGTCTTGTCTTACCTGACCCATTCCTTCATAATTCCATCGGTAAGCAAAATGGCTGTGTTTGCGAAAGTCCTGTCAAATGGCATAATGCAAGTTGTTAACATTGTTAGAATTTGTAAAACCCTTTTACTAGCCTGCTGTGTTAGACGTATTATCTTAAGATGCCTTTAATGGAATCCTTCAGACATAGTACCACTATTAGATGTCTGTGCGGGTACAAAAAATTGCTATCCATATTCTCAACTTCCATACATGGCCAGCTCCATAGATTTTGTTAGCCTGTGTGAAAACTTAAAGATGCAAGAGACAGGTTTAGTGAAAGTATATGTTTGGACATTTATCTTCACATGCAGTACATATTTGCAGCATATAACAGAGACAAAGAAACACACACATCTCACTGTACACTCGATAACAGTTCACTGCAGTGTTAGACAGTGGTGTGTGATATGTGACAACCTATTTAGCCTTTAGACAGTGGAAATACAGGCCTCACCTACAGCAAAGCCTTACTAAGTAAATCAATGAAAAAGCATGACGTACATAAATGTCAAAATTTAAGTTAATGATAGCAACTGAGGATTTGTTCCATTGCAAAAGGAATATGGAAAGTATGTAGTGTTGAAGTGCAAAGAAGTGCTGTGGAAACCATGAAATGTCAAGTATCACAATAAAAGTGCACCTGAGGATGCAGGAAAAGTTATTGGTAAAGCAATGCATGTGCCAAAACTAAAATGTATAGCCATTTTCTTTAAGATTTGTTCAATCATTTAAGTCAAGAATTTGAAATCTGATAATGGCATTAAACTAAAGTAGTATATTTTTACTGTCTCAGAAGCCATATCACGCTCTAGTCTGTTTCCTCTTTTCATTCGCTTGTGAAAAAAATTTGTCCAGCAATGTACCTCTTGTTATGGCTGACTTTGTCAACAAATTATACATCAGAATGAAGGCAGCCACTGCACGAGTGCTAGCCATGCTTTTTAAGAGTGGTAAAGTGGGCAAGAACTGAACTGACATCAAACAGAAGTGACCAGTGCCTAATGGTGTACAGTGAGCAGACGTCTTCAGAGGCAGAAGCTGCACACAGTGGATATGTGGCATATGTGTGGGCAGTTTTTGGCCCTTTTGTCAATGTAGGGGTCCATTTCTGATCTAAGAAACAGAGATCTTTCAGCTAAGAAAGAAAAAATAAATAAATAAATGAATTATGACAATATTTTATGTTTAAAAGTTGTCTACATTATGAACTGATACAAAATCAACACTTGATCTTCTACAGCAATAGTAGTCCCCTGATGTCATTCCTCATTTCTGAGACAGAAATTGCATTTGCATCGTTGATTCAGTGTAGTATGTTCATCATCTAGGTAAAATGAAAGAACACTGTTATGTTATCTGCTGGCAATAGGCAAGGAGAATTGGCAACACAGCCATGGAGACAATGGCAGTACTAGTCATAGCTCGGATACAATAATTTCAGTGCAAGACCTGTAGCAATCAGCACAGATGAGTACATAGTTATCAGCAGCATTGGTGGTGTTACTGCTGTACAACATGGAAGTTCGTAGGACAGTGAGTGACTTAGCATGTTAATGCTTTGTTGAAAATGTATATAAATTATCAGTGCCTATTTCGCATGTCCGTTGTACATTAGTGAAAAATAGATATGGTTGGCTATCGAGAAGATGTGCTTTCCAACACATCAAAACCACAATTTATAGCTCCAGACAGTTTTGAAAGCACTTTCATTTATTTTAGCAAAAGGGATAAGTTAGATATCAGATAGTTACTGGAACACAGTTAAATATGAAAAAGTAGATGAATAGTTCATGCAGTCCAATTTAGTCGCTTCATCTCCAAAATAAGCTTTGAATGGTTGCTTCCATATGATCTTAATATCAGTATTTATTGATAATGCCTTCAACACCAACAGAGACAAGCTAATGATTGTAGATCCACGGAAGGAGGAGTGCTGGTGAAGGATGCCATGCTGCTTTCCTCAAGTCAACACTGCTAAATCATGGTCTAGATCCTGAAGATTAAAGTATGTGGATGGGCAGTCTATATTTTACTTATTCTTCATTTATTACAGTGTGTTTTTCTCAGCAGTACTGCTGTAGGTATTTCTGGTAGCTGAGGAACTGTTAGGCCATTTATGCTGACGTAGCAATATTTCAAGTTGGAAGGCGCACGTGGCAGAAACTAAGTTAACACTGCCACTAGCAAGCAGTCTTTGCTATTTTGAAAGACTCACCCAAGGTGATAAATTTTAGCACTTCATTTGTCATCAGTTTCATAATACTGGAGATTAATTTCCAGTAAGACATTAGATTTTATAATTGATTTTTCCAACTTTTTCTCGCACTTCATTCATGCAGAACTTCAGGGTGTACACAACCCGGGACAGCCGGGAGATCTGGGAAAAACTCAGGAATTTTTTCATCTGGGAGAAAACCAGGAAAAACCCAGGAACGGTTGTTTAGGAACCCAGGAATTTTTGTTTTAGTTTTCAGTTAAATTTTTATGATTTTGACTGGTAAGAACCAATATTCTAACAAAGGATGTTATTGTATCCTGCTACTGCAAAATAATACTGCAGCAAAAAAACATGAATGGAAAAAACACAACTCAAGTTGCAAAGGAAATGCGCCGTATACAACAACAAAACAGCGCTCATACAAGTGTCTGCCAACAGTAAAGTGTGTCAAAGGCTTTAGGAACACTATGCAATGCTTTATAACAACAAATTGCCTCCGATCAGCTTGACGAGACAACTGTTTAAATTAGATTCGTTTCAACAATTGCGGACGGGCTCTTCTGCATGCGCAGTTGAGTAGCATATGAGTAATACCTTCTCCCGCTTCTGGTTACAGAAGTGTGACTGGGCACCACTACTTAATATTGCCCCTGTACGGAAATATCGTAGATCCGGGGCTGATGCACAGAGCAGTCAGAGTTGTGGTGGGAAGGAGGGTCATCTCCACGTGACCTATGTTTACGTTTGGTGATTTTGTTGTTTCCTCTTTGTTTATTGCTCTCACATTAAATGATAACAAAACAGATTTTTGTGGCCGGGAGCTATCAAATGAATTAAAATACGTTCGCATAATTACGCAGGCTAAAATGTGTTAATAGTTTCAGATTTTATTTCCACCTTTCTGACAGTCAAGCATTAATGACCTTACAGAACAATGAAGTTATTTTTGCTGGTTTGCTAAAGAGATTTGGCTTTTATTAATCCTTTCTGCTGAGGCAGTCAATTTATTTGAAACGAAGTGTTTAATTTCACACTATTGGCTAGTTTCAACTGTTCGCTGCATATCAAGTGCACATATGGCATTATGCTATTATAAAGGAGCAAACATGAGTACTGGTACTCAAAGAAAATTTACATGCGGATGTGCATTTTAAGTCGAATTATGCATTTTAGTATGGTTCGCGAAATCCTGACACTCCTGAAGTATCCTTTGATGTCTTGATTCTTTTATGACATAATGTAAGATCTTTTAATGTTTTACACATACAAACATATGGGCTTCCTGCGTCATCGTAGCTGCGCAAGTGCGGTGATGCCAGTTATCTGGTGCTTTCTTGCAACTGCTGAAATGAACCTATTTCTAACAGGTCACGGGAAAATATTGCGAATGGTGGTTTGAAAAGCCTTACATTCAAAGCAGATTCCCTTTTACGCAAGATGAACAATGTGCGAGAATGTACGATGCATTTCTTAAATCACAAAGCCTTTGACTCTCATTTTAAAATAAACTCTTCGAGGAAGACCATGTACAAGAATTCCGAGCGCAGAAGATCAGACATTTGCGTCGTTATTAAAAATTTTACTGGCATATTTGTGTGATGTATCTTGAAGTGTAATGCACGCAAAAAAGATCAACATACATGGAAGCTTAGCGTCTCTTCCAACTTATTAATCTTAGAGACCAATATTATATGTGAATGCTATGTATATTAATTTAAGCCATTAACTTTTCTTATTTCTGTATTCGCTCCACTTAAGAGTGATCTTGCTATTGACTTACTACATCACGTGTCCTATTGCTGTCATCAGCTGGCGAGATCACGTGAATGAGCTATGACCCTTACAAAAGTGCATCGCAATCTCTATTTCAATGTTTTGGAAAGTGACATGCGTTGTTTGGTGGAATTAAAATTTATACCTTCGTAATACGAAAATATGCAGCGTACATGTTGTTGCACATCAAAGGTCTTTCAAAATGTGTTTTTCCGCCTGTGTTTAGTTTTCTAAATTGCCATGCAATTCTACGTATAAAAAACCATAAATATTCTAAGGATTGATGACTTTTACAGTGCCGAGAAAGAGTATACTGTCACTTAACATGGATAAAGTGTATTTTCACCCTGGAGAAA